>NC_064769.1:14841448-15144478 GCF_011397635.1 Epinephelus fuscoguttatus
TGTAAAAACGAGGGCATGATTGGTATTAACTTAAAGTTAGCTGCTCAGGGTCTGTGTGTAAACAGTGTTAATGTTGGTCAGAGACTATTACTGCCCTTGCTTGATGTGTTGGTTCATTTAGATGTGTAGTTTGCAGCGGGGTTAATATGTGTTCCTCTGCTTTTTGGTGTGTTGTGATGTAAAACATCTGTGCACACACTCACTGCACACAAGCCATTTTTTTTCCCAATTTTTGGTTCGCCTGGTCTCCTTGTGTATTAATGCTTGTATAACCTCAACCCTGCACTGCTCAGTCAAGTTCTATACATCTTTTTTTCCGGAGATATTCTAAAAATAGTAACGAGAGTTGTCTCGTGGTATGCGACGTGAGCGACCCCCGAGGGTTAACCGGGTCAGATAAATAACGAATACATAGCCCCGGGTGTCTGCAAAAAATACGTTTGTATTATGATTTAGTAATGCATCAAAGCACTTAATACACATACACATTTGGACACATAAATAGCTGTAGTGCTGTAGTAAATGAAAAGTTGCATTGTATTATTTGTGTTTGACAACAGGAAAAATGCATGAAACAAAAACAATAAACAAAGTCAATGTGTTTCGTTCCTTTAACACAATTGATTGATCACATCGAATCTCTTTCACACACACAAGGATAAATCGTCTTATTACCTTTAAAACTTTTTTTTTCTATAAATTGGTTTGAATAGTTAATTCAGCTTTTTAAATGTTTAAGTGAAATGGAACTCTTGTTTTAAGCTTTTAAGAGCATCTAACAACCTTTTAGCTTCTTTTAAATTGTGGGTTCGATCACCCTTTGTGCTTTTTTTTTTTTATCCTATTTAGACAACTTGGTTTTAACTTAACTTATTAATTATTAACTTATTAACTATTTGACACTTACTTTACACTGAACCTTATCATGTATTTTAAAGGTTTTTTTTCTCTTTACTGTGGTCCTTTAATTTTTTTTCTTTAACCTTAAACACACATATGAATTCACATATTCACATATTAAAGAACAATTTGCATCGCATGTATTCACACTTGAAAATCAACAACAACAATCAGTTTCAAAGTTTTTGTTCCTTTTTCTCCTTTTTTTTTTTAGTTTGAGAGAGAAAAGAAAATGAAATAAAATAATAGTCAATGAACTTGTCCTTTAAACACTGGCAATTATTTGTCCTACTAGTTCCAGTGGGTAACACAGTTCATATGATTCAGGATCGTTCCATCTACTGGGCTTGGCTCGCCACTACCGTTGAACTCCGTCACCACGCACGAGGAATCCAACGATGACACACTCGAAGAGAAACTCAGAGAAACCAAAGGCAAAGAAAAAGACCCGGCCTAAAGGCCAAAAGAAAATTATTTTCTGTTACAACTCCGAAATTAATTATGCATTTACTCTGCAAAATTTTACATATTCAGTGCTTTCCTTTACATACATGAAAGCATTACAACATTGATCTGCTGCTCCGACCCAGCTTCTCATCTAGCTTTGCCATGCTGCGCACGTAAAACACACGTGCACACACAAAAGCAGGCCGACTAGCTTCTTCAATTACATTCAAAACTTTACCATAACAGACAATAACCATCAATTTTCTCACTCAGTTAACATATAACACCGGTCAGAATCAATAAATAGTCCACACACAAAAAACAACAGCAAACTTCACTCACCAGAAGTTCAATGTAATGTGTTTCCAAGCGGGTGAAACTCCACAGCTCACACCCAATGCAGCTACCAGTCTGCTTTAGCAGAGCCAGGTGACATGAGGAAGAATCAGCATGAATTTAGCATCTAGCTTCTCTCAACTCCCGTAATTTTGAGCGTACTTATGCAGCTAATTACCGGTTGCTAGCAACATGGCAGCTAAAGGAAAAACACGAAGCAACTTACGTCTTCACCGAAGTAACACAACGTACAATAGCTTATCCTCGTCGGTTCTTCGTCTGTTAACATCCAGGAATAGTGCTCGGCCAAAGCTGATATCTTGCCAGAAAGAAAAAATAGGAAAACTTGAAGTTCCTCCAGAAAATCCACGGCCACAGACAGAATCCTTCTCGTGTCGTTTGCACTTCGCAACGGGGGGGGGGCATGGAGATAACTTCCCGCACGTTAACTACGCACTAACGCAACTACTCCCCTGTTGGAAGTCGCATGAGCCACTAGATGAAGGAAAATTTCACAAAAAAAAAAAAAAGTCACTCAGCATCTGCAAAAAGCCGGAAATAACCGCATTTCACATCATTTTACAAAATAATACCCTTGTTACAAAGATTTTAAATCTTTTATTCTGTAATTTATTGAACCACAGTGTGCTATTTTACATATATATTTTTCTAACTCCTATTTATTCTCTTTTAAAGAAAATTAAATATGAACTGAACTGCTGTTGCAGTTCAGTTCATATTTAATTTTCAAGACATTTTAGGCTGTATCTTGGGATTTGGCAAACAGTGGTTGACATTTTATACCATTTTCTTGCATTTCATAGACCAAACAATTCGATTATTTTACTGTTTCTCCATTTTTGTCTTTTTCTACTTTTGAGATTGATATGGATATCTGGAATAAAAACTTGTTCACAAAAAAGAGAACTCCAAGTCTACTTCTTTATGTTGTCAGTACAATAGTGTAATATTGTGTTTACCTGTGTTCCTGATGATAATAATAGAATACATCTGACAATATGACAATCTAATTATTACATTCATTTAATAGTTAAATAGTTACTCTTACATCAGTATGGTTAATTGTAAGTATGACATTTGTTGTGTCCATGGTTTTCAGTTGTTTTGAATGACCTGACAGTAATCTGCATGTTGCAACTGTAGCCCAATAAATGAAAGTGCTCACCTTATTTAATCTTTGTTAAAAATTTAACCAACTAAAATTCATGTGTTTGCTGATTTTCTGCAATTTTTGTAGGTTTAATTTGTTTAATGTTATTCCAAACAAAACATGATTGTATTTAAAATAATTGCTGAAATAATTGTATTATTATTTTTATTTATTTTATAATCTATATATTTATAATTGTTGACTGCTTCAAAGTTTGTAAATGTATTGCTATAATAAATAATATAAAAAAGACAGACTTAAAAAAACGACTTCTGGGGAAAAAAAACAAAACAAAACACTGACTTCCGGAATGGACTTCCGGTATGTATACACGAAGAATGTTAACTTCCGGTATGTATACACGAAGAATATTAACTTCCGGTATGGATTGGATATATGGCGGCGCCCTTGTACGCCATCTTGCCTGCAGCTGGGTACTCTTGCAAAAATCAGACAAAAGGTCTGCACACTGTATTGAAAGCTCCCAGTGATGAAAATCATGCAACATTTTGATCTAACAGAGATCTCTGTCAGGCGTCGAATCACCGATTTCATCATTTGGCAATGCCTGACAGAGATGGAAACGTTGCCCAATTAAAATTGCTGGGATCTTTTAATACAGTTTGCAGATTTTTTTTTTGATTCTTCCTTCACAATAAAAGCCAGAGTGTAGAATACGCACATCCCAAAAACTGGGATATATATCCCAGATATATATTGCTGGGATCTTTTAATACAGTTTGCAGATTTTTTTTCTGATTCTTCCTTCACAATATAAGCCAGAGTGTAGAATACGCACATCCCAAAAACTTGTAGAAGTGTTGGATTAAAATACAAACTACAGGCAAAAGTCAGACAAACAAATCTGCACACTGCACTGATAGATAAATAGATAGATCCCAGCAAATGTAATTTAAGAGTGACCTTTTAATCCAATGGGGATCTTAATCAGGCACCGTCAAGCAAACACATTTCATTAATGTATTTGTTTGCTTGACGACGAAAGCCACCCTGTGCTCCGCTTTTAATGTGAAGCTGTTTTTATTAACTAAAGATATCTTCAGTGTAAAGAGAGGAAAAAGTAAAGAGTGAGGCTGTTAAGAGATAAAATTGTGCTTGATTAGATGTACACAGTTATTCTGTGAATCCATCGTGATTAGGGAAGCAATCTAGTCCCTTTTACACTGCGTCCTCAAAGTGGGAATTTCATGCCATCATGCTGCCTCGCCATTTTGACAAAAGGTACAGTCATGGAATGGGGGGGCAGAGTTATCTCGTCTTTAAGCCAGCATCGGACGTAGTAAGAGCTCCAAAACAATGTCTGTGCAGGAGGGACAACCGGCAGGATGGGACCATGTACGAGACGTGTGTTATGTTTGGATGAGGTGTTATATGTGTGACCAAAGTAGCTGGTGGCAGTAAGCGGCTAACTCAAAGAAGAAGAACAGCAGCCAAAAATGCCCACAAATTGGAAAAACATTCAGGTCCTAAAGTTTACCCTTATCCTCCAAGCAGCAGATAATATAAACGGCCATATAACAAGGTTATTGCCATTGTTATTGTTTAAAAAGCACTGACAACTCACTATTTTATATGTCACACTAGAGGCTGACGCTGTTGTTTTACATGTTGCCCATCACGCATCTTTTGGAGCGGTATGATGCTGCTGTTATTTGGTTCTGTGTTAAAATGCAAAGGCTGTATAAAGAAGGGACTTCATACCAGCCCTTTAGATCTCTATGTAAAAATGTCTTCTCACTCCAGCGGGGTGCTGGAGAGAGAACTGCTACCAACACAAAATAATGTATAAAAAATAACTCCTGAATATATCAACATTGGATGAATTTAGTGTTTTGATGATGGCGTTTGAGAGCACTGTGTAACATGTTGGTACAGAATTCCCGATCTGCAGTAATTGGCGATTCACATCATTTTCAGTCTCATCAAATCATCCTGTGACCCCTGGCAAATAAAAGCATCTGCTTTTGTTATGATTCTCCACTAATTTATTCAAGTCTCTCCTTTAATTTGTCTTTATGTTAGTATGTATGATTGTCAAAGGATTGTCATTTTGTGAGCTTATTTTTTAAAGAGTCTCACCTTCAAATTCAGTCACTCTAATGTGGACATGGTCTCCGTCAGTCAGACAGACGACAGCTAACAAAAGAGCAGACTGCTGCTCTTGTGCTGGACCAACTTTGGTTACTAGGAGACCAGAAGACTTAACGTGTAACGACGCCTACTGTACCTGATGTCTGTGTGTGTCTCTTGTGTTGGTATGTGTGCTTGTAGGTGCCAAGTTGGCATGCCATTGTTATGTACAAGTAAAAAAAGAAACATGGAAAAGGAAGAGGGGGTGGGGAGAAGATGAAGGGGATGAAACAAGAAGAAAACAACTCTTTCTGTGTTGTTTCTACTGTAAGATGAAGGTGAAGATGAAGGAAAAAAAAACAAGAAAACAACTCTTTCAGTGTTGGATCTACTGTAAGATAAAAGACTTCAGAGCAGTTAACCTGCTGTAGTGGAAACAGAGAAAAATAATGAAGACATTCTGAATAATTCACACACTGGCCAATTGTTTTGTGGTTATTAACTCACTTTTTACTGTTCTTTTGTTAGCAGACTTCAAAGCTCAGCTAGTACAAGTACACCCAGCATGTTATGGTGAGTTGATACGCTTGCAACAATACTCTTAATTAGATGAATTAACTGAGCTCTCAACTTGGTGTAATTATGCTACCTATTCTCTTTTCTATTGACCTTGAGCCACAACACATTCATTAATGGTCTCTGTGTTGCTGGATATTACTACTGTCATGTTTTACAAAGTCTCAAGCTGATGATATAAATCAAACAAATCTTTCCTCCACAGTCTGAAAATCCAAATCAAGTGTATTAGGGTTTCCCAGTTGCTGATAGAGGTGAAAGTTGCAGTTAGCGGTTGTGCATTTGTCTGTATTTTCCATGTAAAGGACTGGTTACCTGTCCAGGTTGTTAACCTGCTTGCTGCGATAGGCTACTGCCTCCTGGAACTAGAATAAGAAGATAAAAGAATAATCCTGGAGAAATTATGTTTTCGAGTTGCCCGTCCATCTGTCTCATTCTTGCGAATGCGTTATCTCAAGAATGCCTAAAGGGAATTTCTTCAGATCTGGCACAAGCAGCCCCTTGTACTCATCAGTGAAGTGATTAGATTTTGGTGGTAAAGCTTAAAAGTCAAAGTCCTCGCATCTTGCACCTTGCATCTATCTTATTTTTCATGTTGGCAATATCTCAGGAACACCTGAGGGAATTTCTTCAAATTTGGCACAAACATCTACTTGGACTCAATGGTGAAGTGATTTAAGTTTGAAGTGGTCAAATGTTGAGGTCACGGTGACCTTGCATCCATCTCATTCTTGCGAACACAGTGAGTGGGTTTACATGGACAGTTTAATTCCCTTTTCATTTGGAATGAAAGTTCATTCCTATTAAAAGTGATCTTATAAACACCTAATTCGGATTGAAAATGGCCAATGCGATTGAAAATTCAATCCGATGTAAGGGGCTGAAATATTCCGTTTCTAATTCCGAATGAAATAATTTCTCGCACTTGTATACACTCATTGCTCTTTAAGTTCATTCAGGTCTTTCTGCGCATGCTCGTTTCCTTGCCCTTCTGGTGCGATGACGTATAAAGCGCATAGCAGTGGGCTTAGATAGAGCAGTCAGACTTGTTGCACTCACCAGTTTCCTTTCACCACAGCACGGTCATCTATCTCCCTTCTTCGACTTTCTACCTCCCTTCTCCTCAACAGATGAAGCATTAGCAGAACAAGGTTGTTGTCGTACTGCTGCTTCAAGAATATAAGCAAAACAAGCCCGAAAAAGGCACTAAGAATGGCGTCGTCAAGCATCTTGTTATCCGGAGCGAGGACTACAGTGTTTTCTTCTGGTAAACGTAAACATGTAACATCTGCCCCGCCCCCTATCCAATCAGAAACCTTCCGTGCCCCAAACCTTGCGCGGACCTGAATAAAGGTGATTAAACTGATCTCCCGTGTAAACCCTCATTCGGAATGAATATTTCCCATGTAGACTACCTGGAAAGACTTTAAAGGCGCTGTATGTAAGAATGTGGCCAAAACGGTTACTGCACTCAAATTCAAAATACTGCCCTGAGTCGTGTCCGCCCCCCCTCCCCTACAGATTCGAGGTTGCTGGACAGCGGCACGCTGGAGACTGATTTGTTTGCCCACGGGCGGCTGCCGTGGCAGGGCCGCGTCGCCGCGTCCTTAATCTTCGGTTTTCCAGCGGACGGTTCGAGCAAGTCCGGCTTCTCTGCTGCTAACGCTGCTGCCGGGATACAGCTGAGGAGACTGCTAATGCTATGTACCGGGACACTGCTAATGCTGCTTGCTGTGCTGCTGTAGCTCAGTTGTAACTGTAACTGATGCTGAGACTCTACTGACTGCGTGACTGGTAGACGGCGGTGGGTGGCGCACCAGGCCAGAACACAAATTCAAAACATAAACATGATTTGCGGACCGTAAAAATGTTTTTTAAATGCGAATATTCTGGCTGTACTATTGTTGTCGGTGAGATCAGTATGTTGTATGAACATTATTCCTTAGTCTCTGTGACATATTAGGATGATTTTACGACTATTTGCTTTAGATTTCTTACATATAGCTCCTTTTAATTCCGAATGATTTCATTCAGATTTATTAAGCCATCATGTAACTGCACTCAATGTCTCAAGAAGGCCTTGCAGGAATTTCCTCAAATTTGGCACAAACGTCCACTTGGACTCAAGAATGAACTGATAGAATTTGGTGGTCATAGGTCAAGTTCACTGTGACATCCTTTTTTTTTTTTTTTTAACCCTAATTCAAGAATTGTTATGCTATTTATGACAAAATTTCACACAAATAGGATACAACTATGAAGTGCTGACATTATATTTCTAAAAGGTCAAAGGTCAACTTCACTGTGACATCATAATGTTATGCAAAAAACTTTCCTGGCCAATACTCAATGTCATAACTCAGGAACAGAGGGGGAGACATTTGGTCCGACACTAAATTGATGACACTAATCTTGAGTGTCCATTTTGAAACTTTGCTGATTGTAAAGATCTTTTGTGTTGCTGGGGGGAAGATGTGCGTGAGGCATCCATGTTTTCCCACACACTGGTTTACTGTTTTGCAGAGGCACACAACTGCATGGTGGTAATTTTAGTTCAACATATGTTATGGCTAGAGCTTAATTTCTATTTCGTATTTGCATGTAGCAAAGTTTAGAAAAACACAGTTTTCTCATCTCTCTTAAGCCCAGTCACCAGATGAAAATGTTGATATTGTATATTTCTGCAAACCACAGATACATTACATTTTTGTACATTTCATAGGTATCAACGTGAACTGGTTCTGATTTAATGTGTATGAGCTGACTTTGTCCTTGGGAAGTGGAGGGGATGATGGATAGCATGACAACTAGATGAGAGGGCTGCCAAGCTGCAGACCATTATATGAGACCAACAAAGAACAAAACCGGTTGTTTTATTTTAGCAAGACTTCGGCGTTATTTCCACCTTTGATGTTGCCACCAAACACAAGTACTTTAAGCCAAAACATGATATTTTCCTAAACAAAACAAAGTGTATTTTGTGTCTAAACATAACCACATGAAACGCAAAGTTTTACATAGTTACATACCTGTGGTTTGCAGAAACGTACAATGTCAACTTTTGTTCTGGAGTTTGGGTTGCTCTCTTTGCAATGTAAGGAAAGTCTATGTGATATGTTAATTAAGTCACCGTTGACCAATAGAAGAAAGTCTTGTCAGTGCTAACATTTGAGGGAAAAAAAAACGGCTTTCGTAGCTTATAAGTTGTGTAGCACCAAAGGCTTACATTTAAAGGATTTCTTCGGTATTAATTTTTATGTTTTTCAAGTGATTTTCCAAATTTGTTGTTGAGTTGTGATATGCCAATTGCTTTTGGCAAATCTGGCACTCTGCTTTCTGGGGGTTGTCGGGCATATTTTAAAGTGCAACCACACATCTGATGACTTCTTGGACATGTCTGCCAGCTCTGAGTGCGCTCATTGTCAGTATCGGACTGGTGGGGGTTAGTGTTGCGTTTAAGGCCTCCCCCCAAAAAATGAAAAAAAAAGTGCAGAAGCTTCGATTTTTTTTTTCATAATCGAATCACGTGCCATCGAACGAAGCTTCGAAGCGTCAAATTTTTTGGGTCAGCCCTACAAATCTGTGTTTCAACAATGCGGTTCAGCTCATGGCCCAGCATCTTCCCGACTCTGTCAGCTTGTTGAGGAGGGGCAACTAACTATGGGGACCAACGCTAAAAAGCAAAGGCCCTATCTAGAGCCAGCATTTGGTTTGTTTGTTCTAGGCTACTTTAGAAACATGGTGGTGCAACATGGTGTTCTCAGTGTACAAGGACCAGCTCCATATGTAGATATAAACAGCTCATTTTACGGTAACAAAAACACAACTATTCCTATTTTTAGGTGATTATACACTAAAGAACATACTTATTAAATTAATTCCATTCCAACGGATGAGGTGGTTGAAACTGGTAAAAGCACTGAATAAAGCAGTTTCTTGTTATAAATTAGTGTTTCTCTGACGCTGTTTGGCATGTCCGCTTGCCCAGCACCTGCTAATGTGTGCTCACCTGTTTCCTCTGATAACTTCATGTTTCCTCACCGTATTTCTGATCCAGACATTCAGGAGGTTTTTACTATAAGCTGAATTATCCGCAGAAGTCTCCTCCTCTCAAAAATAAACAGAGGCAGTGATTTAAACCACTAAAACACAGAATAAAGTTGTGTTTTAGTAGCTAAAGTTGCACACACTGACTGTAATCTCTTTTTAGAGTTGATCATGTAAGACTGCGGTTGACACATAGGATGACAAATACAAATCCTTCCTTTTAGTGGTTTGTGTAGTACAGCACCCTGTAACGCAGCATCATTTAGACAGATAGACTACCACCATGCCTGGATCTTGTGGGCGTTTGACACTCACCAGTCAAAATCACTCTGACTCACACATTACAAGTGTTCACACAATGCCAATACTAATAGAGTTTGGACACTAACAGTTATATTTAGTGGTGTAGCATTGCTTCTGCCTAACCCTCTGAATCATCCTCAGCTGTTATTAGGCATGTCAGGTTTTACTGACTTTTTCACAACTTGTTTTAGCTCCTGAAATCTCAGCAACTATCACTTACCACTACTGTATAGACATGGCTCTGGATTTTTTAATTAATGTCTTAATGCAGCTTCAGACTCACAGCACATTCAAATAAACAGTATAGGACATGACACAAATGTTTTTCTGTTAAACTAAACCTTGTTTATTCAAGCCATTTGGACTTAAAAACATGCATCCATTTCACCATGACAACTGTGGTCCAGACATTACTTTTTCTGAAAATAAAAATTGTCCAAAATCTCCTGGTGGATCAACAAATAAATCAAGACTAAACGGCGGTCTGACAGCGAAAGATCTACCACAATTTTCACTTTTAATACAGTTTAGATTTTAGTCCTGAAATCTGACGTCATTAAAAATATCTCAGCTGCACATTATATACTGTATTTATTAACCACACAAAAATTAAATGAATGATATACACGTGCATTGAAATTCTGAGCTTGAATATTAATTTTGAATTAATTAATGATTATTCTGATTACAGATTGATCATACTGAGAGCTCTAACAGTTATTTATTGACAGATAATCAGACATAAATACCGTAAATACCATACCATAAATTATATATTAGGTTTGATGTTGTTGGTCAGACAAAACATTTGAGGAAGACACATCAGGCTATTGTGATCTGCATTTTACACCACTTTCTAAGGTTTTATTGATCAAACAATTATGTAATTCCTTGAGAATATAATTTGCAAATTGATCCATAATAAAAAATAGTAAGTTGTTGTGGCCCTAATGATATTGATTATCTTGTTAGTAAGGTGTATATCCAAACATTTATATATTTCTCATCATTCTTGAAAACTGACAAACTTAATTTATTGAATAATAATTAATGAATTAATAGGTTACCTTTTACATACAACTAAGCCATTAGTTGCTTCTAAAAAAATACTTACATACTGTGTGAGTTCTACTGCAGCTAGTAATGTTGCTATAAAATGGTACACACTTGAGTAACAGGGAGGCACACACACACACACACTACAAAACGTACATGTTAGTGGTGTATGACAATTTTTATGCTCTTGGGTATCGCAATATTTTGTTTTTGTTGATACTGTATTGATTCTGACATCACTGTATGGGTTGCTATGACTCAGCGCTGGTGATAACCTGGCTGGCATCATGTTTTCGTGTTGTCCATGTCTATCCATCCCATTCTTGTGAATGCAATATTTTAAGAACACCACAGAGGAGTTTCTTCAAATTTCGCACAAACGTCCACTTTGAGTCAAGGGATAAACTGATCAGAGTTTGGTGGTCAGAAGTGAAAGGTCAAGGTCATTGTGACCTTGTCTGTCACAGTTTTGTGAACAGGGTATCTCAAGACGGCCTTGAGGGAATTTCCTTAAATTTGGCACAAATGTGCATTTGGACTGGAGAATAAACTGATCAGAATTTGGTGGTCCAAGGTCAGAGGTCACTGGGACCTCACAAAAAATGTTTTTCCACCATAACTTAAGAATTCATACACTAATTGTGACAAAATTTCACACAAATATCGAATATGATAAAATGATGAAGTGATGGCATTTTATATCCAAAAGGTCAAAAGTCAACTTCACTGTGACATCATAATATTTTGGAAAAAACATTTTCCTGGTCATTTTTTGGCGTCATATCTCAGGAACAGAAGGGGAGACATTTGGTCAGATACTGAACTGGTGACGCTAATTTTGGGGGCCCATCTTGAAACTGTGCTGATTGTATAGATCTTCTGTGCTGTCAAGTTGAAGATGTGTTTGTCCATGTTTTCACAGACATGGATGTAAACTGTAACTGCAGCTCAACAAGTTTGTGGTGGCATACAACCACGTGGCGGTAATTCTAGTTAATTAATAATTTAAATGCAGAGATTCATGGCAGTGGTTTGTTTTATGTTGTGTTTGAACCCTCGACCACTAGATCTTCAGCCATTTGACTCTTCCACTCCAGTGTAACAATATGTCACTAGCACAAACACAAAAAACACTGGCCTATGATACAGGCTGAGTCATAAAGGGCGGCGTGCTAGCTCCTAAATTTGCAATATATTGCCTTGTTTGCAACATCACAAAATATTGAGGTGTAACCCCTGTATCCTGATACATATCATATTGCCAGATCTTGCCAGTACTTAGCTTTACTACATGTAGGCTTAACTTGGAGGGGTTTGAAGAAGCAGGCTGTGAGATACAGGTTGTGTCATAGAGGTGTATTCAGTTTATGTTTATGTGTTGGAATGTGTTCAGTGTTTGTATGGAGAGAGTCTTCATGGACACAGACAAAGCAGTACCTTGTACAATCCATGTGATCCACTGGCTGTATGCTGAGCTCTTTTATGCGTGTGTTTACACACAGTACACTGGGAACATGCCTTGCACAGCATGCCACCTCACAAATCAAAGGACTGTTGGCACGCAGGGCCGTGGGTCTGTAAAAGCAGGAGGTGGCAGACAGATGCAGCAGTTTTGGTGAAGACACACTTAAGTTCTTGCTGCTTTTGTGCTTATTTGATAAACTGTCCTCAGACCTCCATTCACCCCTTAGTGTTTTATGGCTTTTTTTTTTTGTTGACTTTCTGTACTTCTCTCCTTTTCCGTCTTTCAGTTTCACTCTCACCACAGAACTTTCCGTCTATCTGTCACAGAAGTTCAGGTTGCCTAGCAACAGGGTCGTGCTTGTCGCAGCAGGTTGCCCCAATGACAGTCTCTAGGCGGGAGCCTGGCAACAAAGACATCAGGTGTTACTTCCCACTGCTTGTCTGCGGACACTTGCATCGACCTCCAACGGCTGCAGTGTGTGTGTGTGTGTGTGTGTGTGTGTGTGTGTGTGTGTGTGTGTGTGCGCAGTATGTGTGTGTTCACCTCTGCTCCAGTTAGCAGCCGAGACTCTGCTGATGATACTCATGTCCCATTCCCATCTCTAATTATGGTGTGTGTGTGTGTGTGTGTGTGTGTGTGTGTGTGTGTGTGTGTGTGTGTGTTTGTATGTTGATTTCTGCTTGAGTGATCAGCCACTGAGTGCAGCTCACAGCAGAAGCTTTGCTCACGCCAGCTTGTCAGCCACAAAGGAAGACACACTTCTGGGTGGCTGGTCTGGTCAAGCTAGGAAATTACACACACACACACACACACACACACACGTCATTCCTCATAAATTACAGCATTTAGCTGAGATGAACCTTGTAAGTGAGATAAAGGCAAAGGGAGCGAATGATCTAATGGTTCCCCCGTGTTTGTTTTCTCTTTCCATACACCAATGATTCCTCTCTGTCACCCTCCTCTCTGAACTTTTTTCATTTTTTTACCTTCCCCTCTCCCTCACCTTCGTTCTCCTCTCCTCTCCCTGTATGAAGATCCGTCTGTTGACGTTGGCAGCGTGTGTGTGTTGCTGCTGGCAGCACCAAAGTGAGAAAAGCCTACTGCAGCACACTTCTCAGCCAGGCCACTGCAAGGGCACACATGCTCCTGCACAACACAGACGTCATGTTTCCTCACCTTAAAGCAAGCTGTTTTAAGACCTGTCACTGGCATACATGAATGTGTGCATTTCACATTTCTGAAGAAAAAAGTAACCTTGTGTATTATGCATTCATTGGGCTGAAAAGCTGGTGCCTTACTCAGATACTCTGTTGATATAATGTATATTCATTATATCACAGAGCTGTTAACAAGATTTTGAGCCACTTGGTCATTGTTAATGTTTTATTAAACTAATGAATGGCCACTTTTCTCTTTGTCTGTTCAGTATAAATAACAGTGATTGTGAAGGTGCTACATATTTTCCACTCTGTACAGTGTAGACACGTTTGCATCTTATCAAGTAATTTTACTTCATTATTGAGTCCTTAGAGGCAATGTCAGTCGACCACAGCGGTCCAAACCTAACTATCTCAGCAACCACTGAGTGGATTGCCATAAAATGTTGTACAGTCATTAATTTTCTGCAGAGGATTAAACCTACTGACTTTGGTATAATATAACGTTTTTATGACTTTTTTTTACTCTGTTAATTTTTTTTTTTTAAAAAACAAACAATACTATATTTTTTTTAATTACATGCGTCACTGTAACTTTTTGTACAACATAACATTTTTTTTGACATGCCATAATATGACTTTTTTATGACATATGGTACTGACTTTTTTTTTTTTTTTACATTTTTATGACATACTATACTATGATTTTTTTTTCACTATTACATTTTATTTTTACATTTTTATGACATACTATAGTGTGACATTTTTTCAATTTTATAACACTATACTATGACCTTTTTTGTTTTTGTTTTTTTCATTTTATGACATACTATACTATGACTTTTTTCAATTTTATGACAAACTATACTATGACTTTTTTTTTTTTACATTTTTATGATGTACTATACTATGACTTTTTTCAATTTATGACATACTATACTATGACTTTTTTTTTACATTTTTATGACACACTATACTATGATTTTTTTTTCATTTTTATGACACACTATACTATGACTTTTTTATAACATACTGTACTGTGACTTTTTTTCTCAATTTTATGACATACTATACTATACTATGATGTTTTTTCAATTTTATGACATACTATGACTTTTTTCAGTTTTATGACATACTATACTATGACTTTTTTTCAATTTTATGATATACTATACTATGATGTTTTTTCAATTTTATGATATACTATGACTTTTTTCAGTTTTATGACACACTATACTATGACTTTTTTTCAATTTTATGACACACTATGCTATTATTTTTTTTCAATTTTATGACACACTATACTATGACTTTTTTTCAATTTTATGACATACTATACTATGACTTTTTTTTTTACATTTTTATGACACACTATACTATGATTTTTTTTTCATTTTTATGACACACTATACTATGACTTTTTTATAACATACTGTACTGTGACTTTTTTTCTCAATTTTATGACATACTATACTATACTATGATGTTTTTTCAATTTTATGACATACTATGACTTTTTTCAGTTTTATGACATACTATACTATGACTTTTTTTCAATTTTATGATATACTATACTATGATGTTTTTTCAATTTTATGATATACTATGACTTTTTTCAGTTTTATGACACACTATACTATGACTTTTTTTCAATTTTATGACATACTATACTATGACTTTTTTTCAATTTTATGACACACTATACTATGACTTTTTTTCAATTTTATGACATACTATACTATGACTTTTTTTCAATTTTATGACACACTATGCTATTATTTTATTTTCAATTTTATGACATACTATACTATGACTTTTTTTCAATTTTATGACACACTATGTTATTATTTTATTTTCAATTTTATGACATACTATACTATGACTTTTTTTCAATTTTATGACATACTATACTATGACTTTTTTTCAATTTTATGACACACTATGCTATGACTTTTATTTCAATTTTATGACACACTATGCTATTATTTTATTTTCAATTTTATGACATACTATACTATGACTTTTTTTCAATTTTATGACATACTATACTGACTTTTTTCAATTTTATGACACACTATGCTATTATTTTATTTTCAATTTTATGACATACTATACTATGACTTTTTTTTTTCAATTTTATGACATACTATACTATGACTTTTTTTTCAATTTTATGACACACTATACTATGACTTTTTTCAATTTTATGACACACTATACTATGACTTTTTTTTCAATTTTATGACATACTATACTATGACTTTTTTTCAATTTTATGACACACTATGCTATTATTTTATTTTCAATTTTATGACATACTATACTATGACTTTTTTTTTTCAATTTTATGACATACTATACTATGACTTTTTTTTTCAATTTTATGACACACTATACTATGACTTTTTTTCAATTTTATGACACACTATACTATGACTTTTTTTTTCAATTTTATGACATACTATACTATGACTTTTTTTTCAATTTTATGACATACTATACTATGACTTTTTTTTTTCAATTTTATGACATACTATACTATGACTTTTTTCAATTTTATGACACACTATGCTATTATTTTATTTTCAATTTTATGACACACTATACTATGACTTTTTTTTCAATTTTATGACATACTATACTATGACTTTTTTTCTATGACACACTATGCTATTATTTAATTTTCAATTTTATGACATACTATACTATGACTTTTTTTTCAATTTTATGACATACTATACTATGACTTTTTTTCAATTTTATGACACACTATGCTATTATTTTATTTTCAATTTTATGACACACTATACTATGACTTTTTTTTCAATTTTATGACATACTATACTATGACTTTTTTTCTATGACACACTATGCTATTATTTAATTTTCAATTTTATGACATACTATACTATGACTTTTTTTTCAATTTTATGACATACTATGCTATTATTTTATTTTCAATTTTATGGCATACTATACTATGACTTTTTTTCAATTTTATGACACACTATGCTATTATTTTATTTTCAATTTTATGACATACTATACTATGACTTTTTTTCAATTTTATGACACACTATACTATGGCTTTTTTTTTTTTAACATTTTCATGACATATTGTACCATGAATTTTTTTTTTTCAATTTTATGACATACTATACTATGACTTTTTTCAGTTTTATGACACACTATACTATGACTTTTTCTTCTCAATTTTATGACATACTATACTATGACTTTTTTCAGTTTTATGACACACTATACTATGACTTTTTTTTTCAATTTTATGACATACTATACTATGACTTTTTTCAGTTTTATGACATACTATACTATGACTTTTTTTTTCAATTTTATGACATACTATACTATGACTTTTTTTCAATTTTATGACATACTATACTATGACTTTTTTCAGTTTTATGACATACTATACTATGACTTTTATTTCAGTTTTATGACATACTATACTATGACTTTTTTTCAATTTTATGACACACTATACTATGACCTTTTTTTTCAATTTTATGACATACTATACTATGACTTTTTTTCAATTTTATGACACACTATACTATGACTTTTTTCAATTTTATGACACACTATACTATGACCTTTTTTTTCAATTTTATGACATATTATACTATGACTTTTTTTCTATGACACACTATGCTATTATTTAATTTTCAATTTTATGACATACTATACTATGACTTTTTTTCTATGACACACTATGCTATTATTTAATTTTCAATTTTATGACATACTATACTATGACTTTTTTTTCAATTTTATGACATACTATGCTATTATTTTATTTTCAATTTTATGGCATACTATACTATGACTTTTTTTCAATTTTATGACACACTATGCTATTATTTTATTTTCAATTTTATGACATACTATACTATGACTTTTTTCAGTTTTATGACACACTATACTATGACTTTTTTTTTTTTCAATTTTATGGCATACTATACTATGACTTTTTTTCAATTTTATGACACACTATGCTATTATTTTATTTTCAATTTTATGACATACTATACTATGACTTTTTTTCAGTTTTATGACACACTATACTATGATTTTTTCTTCTCAATTTTATGACATACTATACTATGACTTTTTTTCAATTTTATGACACACTATACTATGACTTTTTTCAATTTTATGACACACTATACTATGACCTTTTTTTTCAATTTTATGACATACTATACTATGACTTTTTTTCTATGACACACTATGCTATTATTTAATTTTCAATTTTATGACATACTATACTATGACTTTTTTTCTATGACACACTATGCTATTATTTAATTTTCAATTTTATGACATACTATACTATGACTTTTTTTTCAATTTTATGACATACTATGCTATTATTTTATTTTCAATTTTATGGCATACTATACTATGACTTTTTTTCAATTTTATGACACACTATGCTATTATTTTATTTTCAATTTTATGACATACTATACTATGACTTTTTTTCAATTTTATGACACACTATACTATGGCTTTTTTTTTTAACATTTTCATGACATATTGTACCATGAATTTTTTTTTTTCAATTTTATGACATACTATACTATGACTTTTTTCAGTTTTATGACACACTATACTATGACTTTTTCTTCTCAATTTTATGACATACTATACTATGACTTTTTTCAGTTTTATGACACACTATACTATGACTTTTTTTTTCAATTTTATGACATACTATACTATGACTTTTTTCAGTTTTATGACATACTATACTATGACTTTTTTTTTCAATTTTATGACATACTATACTATGACTTTTTTTCAATTTTATGACATACTATACTATGACTTTTTTCAGTTTTATGACATACTATACTATGACTTTTATTTCAGTTTTATGACATACTATACTATGACTTTTTTTCAATTTTATGACACACTATACTATGACCTTTTTTTTCAATTTTATGACATACTATACTATGACTTTTTTTCAATTTTATGACACACTATACTATGACTTTTTTCAATTTTATGACACACTATACTATGACCTTTTTTTTCAATTTTATGACATACTATACTATGACTTTTTTCAGTTTTATGACACACTATACTATGACTTTTTTTCAGTTTTATGACACACTATACTATGACTTTTTTTTCAATTTTATGATACTATGCTATTTTATTTTCAATTTTATGACATACTATACTATGACTTTAAAAAAATGACATGCTAAACTATGACTGTTTTTAAGACATATTATACTTTTTTTTACAACATACTATACTGTCGCTTTTTAATGATGTACTATATTACGGCTTTTTAAAAATAGTATATTCTTTATGATATACTTCACAATGACTTTTTATGACATTTTTCAAGACACATTTTTATGACATTTTTATGACTTTTTTCTGGAATGTTATACTGTTTTTATTCATCTTTTCAAACATTCTGAAGTAATATACAATTATATTATTATACACACTTTTGTGACATTTTATGACCTACTACAGTACGGCTTTTTTTTTTTTTTTTGGACACCATTTCACAGCAGCTATATGATGAAACACCAACTGACATTCCCATCATCCTCAGCTGTACTTGTCTTTAGTGCTTATTGGCAAAATGCTAGCATGTTAAAATAAGACAGTAAACATGCTAAACATTATATCAGTATGTTAGCACTGTCATTGTGTGCACCTTAGCATGTAGATGTTAGCATTTAGCTGATCATGGTGTACTAGCTGGGCTGTAGACTGTTAGTCTTGTTTTGTAACAAATGATGAAAGAAATAGCCAGTGCAGACAGAATTGTATCTTGAATCAAGACAGAATAAGGCAGATTGTTTTACTTAAATTAAAATGATAAGAATAATAAAAAATACACTTGATTATGGAAAATTCTTTTATTAAGGTTTGTACCAGAAGGAGGCTGAAATGATCTCACAGCAGGGGAATCTTTTACATGTTTAAGATAAATAGGACTTACTTAAAATACTTTTTTTTTGTTGTAGTGTTGTTATAATATCTAATCACTAAAGTGTACACCAAAATAGATTTCTTTTTTCCTTCATTTCAGCACAGTCTCTTTTACCCCCAGATAATACAGACCGTTGTATCTGTGCAGATGCTTGAATCTTTTGCCATTTAAACTATCGGTGAATCGTTCTACCTTGATGTTGCCCATATTTTGGTTGCATCGTTGACTGGAGGTGCACACTGTAGTGTGGGAATTAGCTTATAATCGACGCAAGTCAATGACTGTTGATGCGATCCATTCATAGCTACAGAAACCAATAATTTGGGTAATCTACTGACTTAGCAGGTGCTTCACCAAAAGGGCCACTGAATCAGTTCATTCAGGATGTGAGCAGGTCATGACATCATTTCCTCCACTGCCAGTCCAGGAAGCAGGAATACAGCTTTCCAGCTTCCGCTCTGGTTGAAATCATGTTTTACTTTTACTTGAAAAATTCCATTTTGACATATTGACACACAAGTGTGTGTGTGTGTGTGTGTGTGTGTGTGTAGGCTGCTGTATCCAGGAAGTGATATTTTTAGAATATTCTGGTGTTTCATTGAGCAGTTGCTGTTTGTTAATCATATCCCTGCTCTGTTATGTAATGCTCTGCTTCCTATCAGTCTCTAATTTATCTCTGTTTTTCGAGGGTGGGGGCAATAAACCATGTATAAAGTTGCACAAAAATACCACATAGACCTACAGAGAAGCCAAATACAGTACAGTCTCATTTTAACCAGGACAACAGGTAATGCCAGGCAATGTAAATGTATTTGATGAAAAAATGAGTATTATTCTATATAGAGTACATGAAAAAATGTAAAGCTGTATACGTGGGCATGACACACATTGAATTCGTAAGCAGCCATATAGAAATAGTGGTCCTGAAAAGCACTATTAATAAATAAATGTAGTCCAGAGATCCTCATTAGACTCAGATTCAGCACATGGTACAACTAAAATGTCTGTATCCAAATATAGTGGAGCTAGAATCTGCTTTTTGGGCAGTGGAATAAACTACAGCGCAGTAGCTGCTGCTGAGATGGAAAGGTCAAGAGAGCGAGCTAAAACCACTTCGTAGCCCACAGTTATTGATTTCTCCCACAGCAAACGTACTGTAGGAAAACATCTGGGGATGCTTCTGTGTGTTTTAACTCCACTTTGTTTTACACAATATCTGGCCTCTGTACCCCTCGGACCAAACAGAATAGATTCTGCTGTACTCTCCTCTAGTTTGTTTGTGTGCTCATCAAACACAGAAAGCCTCACACCGCGCAGACGAGAGGGCACAAACAAAAAAATAAAGGTCTAAAAAACACAACGTGCGAGCCATCAGACAACTGAAGCTACGAGACACATCCACAAGGAGATGCTTGAACACAGGATCTGCTGGCGCTTGTGTGGTTTAAGTTTGTGGGAGGGTGTGTGGTGAAGTGTGTGAGCAGTTATCTTAATGCGAGTGTCCTCCCTCCTCGTCTTTGGTTCGTCATCAAGGCCGGCTACAACGCAGCCTGCTTTTGTCTGGCTCAAACAATGGATGGTGCTGGTGTGAGTCACCCTTAGCACACATACGCACACAAATCCATTCATCCGTCAACGCCAGCAGAGACAGTAGGCAAAGCTCCAGTTATGATACGACACCATAACGTACGCAAATTCAAATTTACCCCTATAGTCCGTATTAGGAGTACAGCTAATGATTATTTTCATCATCAGTCAAACCACTGATAATTTTCTTGATGAAGTGACTCATTGTTATGTTGAAGACATGTCAAAATATTGGAAAATATCAACAAAAAGATGAACAATTAAGTTAGAAAATATCTGGTTCTTTATAAACAGGTCAAAAATATAGACCTGAATACCATACCGAGAGACTTCAGTTTAGAAATTAACTGTGACTCCCAAGATGCATTTTGGCACGAAGCATTCAGTCACACAGTGTAAAATACTGTTAGGTCGAGCTAAAGCTTAAGTTTAGGCTATAGTGTTGAGGAAGCGCCTAATACAGTCTGCAGTTGGATCAATCTTTTGGATTCTGGACAGGGGCGAATTATCAGACAATGTGACCCTGGGCACAGACATGCAAAAGCCCCCCCTCACCTCTCATACATAGTAGCAAGACACACAATTTATAGTTGTATAGCCTCTTTTTGTTGTCGTTTTGCATCTCTGTGTAGTCCAAATGCACCTTCGTGGTTTTGTGTCTCTTTGAAGTAGTTTTTTTTTTTCATTTTGTATATTTTCTTGAAGTCGTTTTGTGTGACTTTGTTGTCATTTTGTGTCTCTGAAGTAGTTTTGTGTCTCATTTTTGTCAATTTGTGTCTCTTTGAAGTCGTTTTGTCTCTATGAAGTAGTTTTTGTCTCTTTGTTGTCATTTTATGTCTCTATTGTCGTTTTATGTCTCTTTGTTGTCATTTTGTGTGTCTCTGTTGTCATTTTGTGTCTTTGTTGTCATTTTATGTCTCTTTATTGTCGTTTTGTGTCTCTTTGTTGTCATTTTATGCCTCCATTGTCGTTTTATGTCTCTTTGTTGTCATTTTGTGTCTTTGTTGTCATTTTATGTCTCTTTGAAGTCATTTT
This sequence comes from Epinephelus fuscoguttatus, assembly GCF_011397635.1. Classification (NCBI taxonomy): domain Eukaryota; kingdom Metazoa; phylum Chordata; class Actinopteri; order Perciformes; family Serranidae; genus Epinephelus; species Epinephelus fuscoguttatus. Next base: position 14,863,612 of record NC_064769.1, read on the forward strand.
GTGTGTCTTTGTTGTCATTTTGTCTTTGTTGTCATTTTGTGTCTTTGTTGTCGTTTTGTGTCTCGTTGTTGTCATTTTATGTCTCTTTGAAGTCGTTTTGTGTCTCTGTTGTTATTTTGTGTCTCTTTGAAGTCATTTTGTGTGTTTCTGTTGTCATTTTATGTCTCTTTGAAGTCATTTTGTGTCTCTGTTGTTATTTTGTGTCTCTTTGAAGTCGTTTTGTGTGTCTTTGTTGTCATTTTATGTTTCTTTGTTGTCATTTTGTCTCTTTGGAGTCATTTTATGTCTCTGAAGTCATTTTGTGTCTTTGTTGTCATGTGTGTCTTTGAAGTTGTTTTTGTCTTTGTCATTTTATGTCTTTGTTGTCATTTTTGTCTCTTTGAAGTTGTTTTGTATCTCTTTGTCATTGTATGTCTCTTTGTAATCATTTTGTATCTCATTGAAGTAGTTTTTTTGTCTTTGTAGTAATTTTGTGTCTCTTTGTTGTCATTTTGTCTCTTTGAAGTTGTTTTGTCTCTTTGTTGTCATTTTATGTCTCTATGGAGTCGTTTTGTGTCTCTTTGAAGTCATTTTGTGTCTTTGTTGTCATCATGTGTCTCTTTGTTGTCATTTTATGTCTCTTTGAAGTTGTTTTGTGTCTCTGTGTTGTCGTTTTGTGTCTCTGTGTTGTCATTTTGTGTGTCTTTGAAGTCGTTTTGTGTGACTCTTTGAAGTATTTGTCAGTGAAGATTCTCAGTCATCCAGATCATGGTAATCGTAAGTGCTATATTGTAGGCAACTGGACTTGCTTGCGTTTCTTGAAAACGTTTCACTTCTCATCCAAGAAGCTTCTTCAGTTCTAAATGACCTGTGACCTTAACGACTCTGAAACTAAGAGCTCACGTGACCCCTGCAACTCTGCAAAAGTTCCCACCCACACAGGGTTTATAGCCTGCAACTTCGTACCAGTCATTTAGAATTGAAGAAGCTTCTTGGATGAGAGGCGAAACATCTCTTTGAAGTGTTTATTTGTTGTCATATTGTGTCTCTTTGAAGTAGTTTTGTGTCTCTTTCTTGTCATTTTGTGTCTCTTTAAGGTAATTTTATAGTTATTTTAAGTCTGCAGTTTGCAGTTCCCTTGCATCTCTTGTGGTAATTTTCAATGTCTTCCTGGTCAGTATGTGTTAAATTAGGTCACATTTTGCAGGTGAGGGCCAGGGGGGCCCCCTTGCAGTTTGGGCTCCCAAGCCCGTTAAGTAAGTAGTAAGTGCTTCCATGATTCTGGGTCACTTTCTGATTAATTCAGCAACGATGGCATTATGTTTTTTTTCTCCCAAACTTCAAGTACATATTTTTTGTTGGTAATTCACTACCGCTCTGGTTTGCACCTCTGATTGATTTCTCTGTAGCAACAGCAGCTCAGACTCACAGATATTGTGCCATCATTTCTTTTGATTTGATTTGATGAGTCTTTTCAGCTGTAGTTTCTTCGTAAATCTTTGCAAACATTTTGAATCGAAGCTTAAACTAAAAGCAGCCTATGCAAATCCAAATACCCTGCAGTCCTTTTCCCCACTCATAGGTCTCTTCTCCCAGTCCCTTAATTTTTTTCCTCACTGTGTCACTTTACTCGCAGACAAATAACACCATCTTGTTGTAATGTGATCTGATTCTAAATTGGAGACACAGCTACTGTATCTTACCAGTTTAGGCTGCAGCAGCATAGCCAGCCAGCCAGCCAGCCAGCCAGCAAGACATAATCCCTCAGGGCTAACATGCCTGTTCAACTGTCTGTTTTCACTGCACAAAGCCAAATTAACTGTGATGCTAATTGTCAGCTGGCCCTGGCTCTGTCTTTCTTCCACTATTTGCATTTATTGCTCAATAGGCTCCTCTATACTGTCCCAAGATCCAGCCATTTCTATATATATATATATATATATATATATATATAGAAATGTATGTATGTATATATATATATACGATTCCTCACTTCATCTCCTCCTACATTTATTTCACTTCGTCTGTCACCATTTCTTCCCACTTATTTTCTTCCCCTTCCTTCCACTGCAGCAGCTGAATCGTTCTTTTACGCTGCTTTTGCTGCATGAGTATGTCTGTACAATATCTTCTCTATTGTTCCTGTTTGTATTATGTTAAAAAGCGATTGTTGTTGTGATGTGTTCTAAATGCAACAAAATCATCGTCATGAATCAAGGACACAGCTGAGAATATGAAAACAAAGCTTCTCATGGTGTTGATAGCAAATTGAAATCACACTGTCAAATGGATTTAAATATTCTGACGCCTGGGATTATGTTGATTGATGTGGACGAGTGCTGAAGGACATCCTAGAGGTTCTAGGAATGGGGTCCTCAGTGGGGAGGCAACCCCGGCATCGAGAGCTCCCGATGGGACGCCCACAGTCAGGGAGCCTCAGGCATGTGTCGGGGCTAACCAAAGGCAAATCACTGGCCAAGGACGTGCTGCAAGACACTGTTGTTAAAATTCTGAAGTGTGGTATGTTTAATGTGTGACCATGTAAAGGCGAAGACATGTAAATGAGGAGCTCCAATGTGCACATGGATGAATTGTTAGTATAATGACCTACTGTGTTGCCAAGATTAGTTACGCAGTCTATCTGGTAATGGCAGAGGAAGCAGTGTGTGCGCCATTGTGTCTCCTTTGTGATGTCTGAATGTCTCCATGATACCACACTGACTTCCATGTGACTCTGCTGATAAGTGAGCGGACAGAAAGAACACACCACAGTTTGTTCCATCTCATCGTTTTTTTTCCTGTTAGTTTATTTTTCAGTTGCTTAGAAAAACAAAACAAACAAGAGCTCACAAGATGACCCACTACTGCCAATCTACAGCGCGTCCGTGCTGACCAGAGCCTCGTTTTTCAATATTCATGAGAATATGCAAATGAAGGGGTGTCTCATTCAATTGTCGAGTGAGTCATGTGACCCGAGCAGAGGGGTCTAAGGGCACGAGGGGTGGGGAGGCTCCAGTGCCACAGACGAGAGGGGGGGGGGGGCGGCAGCGATCCCCACCTGCCCCCATCTGCTGTGAGAGCGAGTCGCTCTTTGCATAATGGAAACTCACCGATGGGTGTTTTTTCTTTTCATCAAACTAAAACACGGTAATACCACACTTACACAGCAAGCTAGGTATCACAACTGTTTCAGATGTCTTAAAAACCCACCAGACGGTCAAATATATATATAAATGAGCTAAATATAATTTAAATAGAAACCTAGAAACAAAATAAAGACAACAAAATAGAAACAAAAAAACAATAAAACAAATTACTTCTTAAGCAGACACACACTTACAGATGATTAGGCTGCACCTTCCAAAAACCATTTGTGAGCTTTAAATCACCCTTCTCGTCTAACTAATCTTCTGGGGTGTGTTTCTACCACACAGGATCAGAATTCTTGATGCAAGACAGAAAAAATAATATAAAAACACTTAAACCTGCCCACAGAGATTCAATGGGAAACTAAGCATGTGTATGCATGTGCATATGTGCATGTATATGTGTGTGTGTGTGTATGTGTGTGTGTGTATGACTACTCCCAAAAGAAAATGCTAGTTCCTGATAAAAATGCGTGGGAAGGCCGAACTCTAGCCACACGACCACAGTCTTCCTGTGTGTAACATCTCTGTTGCACTATCCCCCTCTAGTCCAATGTTTTTAAATACTTGTAAATATACTGTATGCAGATTATATATAGAGCCCATTTACAAATGGTACATGATTGGCTTGGTACGTCAATATCATAGTACACACGTTAGCTGGAATAAGGGTCACATGACTAGCTAATGAGGTCATACAATAAGATTTCTTCTTTTCGTCATTGTCATCTTCAAATACACAGGTTAATAGTTGTCATTTTCCTTAGAAACAAACGCAAATACAGTCGATATTAAACACTTGCAAAATGTCCACTGCAAAGAATGGCTTGAGTGAGAGAATTTTTTAAAGAAGCATTTCACTTCTGTTTCTCTGTGTGCCATGCTCCTTTTTCTGCTGTCACATCACTTTTTTTTCTCCTCTTCGAATGTGTTTTTTTCCCCCTTCAATAACAGAATGTTGTGATTAAGTCTGTTTAGTCCTCAGCATGCCCTCTGCTGCCACAGGCCCTACAGGCCTCCAAACAAGAGAGCTCCTATAAAGATGGATATATGACAAAGGCCACTAGTCCATTAAAACATCCTAAAATCCCTCACTATGCTCAACCCATTTGTCTCACTACTGAGATTTTTAATATTAATCCACAAGCACTGATTCAAATTCAAACTTTTGCTTTTTTCTGAGTTTTAAAGCAAAACAGTGCAAAACAAATCAAACCTGTGCAATAAGGCCTACCACTAATACCTCAATACGTACATTTTATCATAAAAACAAGACTTCAAAATGAACCAACAATAAAAACACAATGATTAAAAAAATAATATAATAATAATATCAAAGATGTGGTTAACAAAGCATGTACATGCACGGCTTAACAGAGGAGAAGAGACCTTCCCCTGCAGGACAAAAACAAAAGACTTATCAGACAGCAGTGTTTGTTTTAATGCTTTTCTAATGCGGCCCCCCCCCCCCCCCCCCAAAATGCAATATTTCTACTGCTTCTATTGGTGACACCGGCCCGAGCTCGGGGAGCAGGGAGCTGGGGTGCCAGAGGGGTGTGTCGTCTCACATGGGCTCAAGCAGCCATCTGCCACCCTACTCTAGCCAGCCTGATCCTTATCCTCAGCCCAGCCTAGCCCAGCAGGCCCGCTGTCTCATCCCCACAAAAAGGCTTCCTGCTGGGGGGTGTGGAGCTGGGGAGACAAAGGCAGGGAGGAGCTGTGGGAGCTGGGGAGCTCCACAGCAAGGCCCTTTGACCTGGTCCCTGGCCCGGCAGGGCAGACGGCCCAGACAGACAGCAACGTGTCTACTCCCTGCCTCCTCCTCCTCCTCCTCCTCCTCCTCCTCCCCTCTCTCTTTTATCAGCCACACAGACCCCAGGGGCTGACGGAGAGACAGGAGGGGGAGGAGAAAGAGACAGAGAGGAGGGGTGGGTGGTGGGCAAATGAACACAATGAGGAGACTGACACGGACTACCCTGACCCCCCCTCTCCCTCCTCCATTCATCTTTGGGTACAGATCTCTCTATTCCCTACGGGCAGGCTGCTGCCCTCTCCTCCTCTCCCCTGTGTGACCCCTCTCTTGTCTGCTCCCTCCTTTATCCCTCAGAAGCTACAGCCAGGCGAGCTCCTGGAAGCTGTATGGCCGAGCACGCCCCTACTGGCCGTATTTAAGCTGCTGTCTTCTCCCAGTGTGTGGCAAATATGCTTTTCATTGTTTGAACGCCGAATGTACTGTAGTGTTCCCTTGATAGCTCAGGGCTACCTGTTTGGTGGATAGTGTACGTTTTTTTTGTGGCAGTGGTCACTTATCTTGGAGAATTTAGCGAATTGTACGATTATGTTCAGTACCCACATAAAGCATGTATTTATTTAGGTAAGAGTGACATTATTATTAAATTCCTATGTTTTGGTAAAACTAGAAGAGCATGTTGGTGCCCAACTGGAAATAGTTTCCACGGGGCGTCAGGGGGGCTTGTCTCCTCTCCTCCTGAAGGAGCTGGCACCTAGGCAGTGGTGGTGAGCTTTTGGATGGTACGGTTGTAGTACTGGGTGGTGAGAGCCTCAAGCGGGCTCCAGCGGTGTGCATGCAGCTCAATGACCTCCATGAGGAGAGAGCGTGTCAGCTGAGATTCGGTCGGACTAAGCATCTTGTCCCTGACGGCTGCTAGAAGCTCTGTCATCATCTCTGGGAGCTGCTCCTCCAGGAGACGTCCCATGCTCTGCAACTGGTTGAGGGAAAAAAAGAAGAGAGGGAGGGAGGAAGTGAGGAGGCAGGAGGTCAGAGAAAGTGTGTGCGTCCTTTACAGAGAGCAAGACACGTCTGGCACCTTGTTGCTGTGGTTTCAGTCAGACAGAAGAGGTTCACACACCCTCTGGCCATAGAGCTGTGTGTGTGTGTGTGTGTGTGTGTGTGTGTGTGCACGCGTGCGCGCGCCTGTGCGTGTGAAAGAGAGAGAGAGCCTGCTGGTAAGTAATCAAGACTGCAAAGGATGTGGTTGTGTTTGTGATCATCTGGGAACTGTTTTCCAACCGGCGCTCACCTGTCTTTGCTCTTTCTGTTGTTTTACCTCTCTGTCTTATTCCCAGTTCACTGCTGCTGAGAGCTTTCTGTTCTTCTCCAAGGACCCAAGTCTGAGTAAATCCATTTTTGTACTTGTATTCACATTCAAGCACAAGAGAACGAATTGACTGATTACCCAATGCAACGTCAAAGTCATAGTATAGTGTGTCACAAAAAGTAGTAATAGTATGCTGTCATAATATATAAAGAAATGACTAGTATGTCATAGTATAGTATGTCATAAAAATGTAAAAAAAAAAAAAAAAAAAGTTATGTATAGTATGTCAGAAAATCATAAATAAAGTCATAGAATAGTATGTGGTTAAAAGAAGTCATAGTGTGTCTTAAATTTAAAAAAAAAAGTTAAAGGTAGAGTATGTCATGAAATGTACATACCACCTATGTAGGACACGCTTCCTTGTATGGGTTTTTAGTGATTTTCAATTTGTTTTTTATTTTAATGAAAGAAAGAAAAAAATGTTTTGGTTTTTTTTTTTCAATTACCAACTTCCAACATTTTTCAGTGCTGTTTGTAAATATGAATAAAACTAAATGTGACACTGGAAGTAATTTAAAAAAAAGAGTTTCTTTTTTAAATAAAAATTAATTTTACAATATAAAACGCAAAAGGGTCCGTGACACTCAGCAAGACAGTGTGGCTCAGCCCCCAGCATTTAAACAAAAGGATTGGATGGTGAGCTAACCATCTACCTACTGTCAACACCGGTTGAAAATGTTACCAAGTCAGAAAACATTGCTGCATCTGGAATTAATGTCTGTCCAACATCCAATGTAATACTAACTTCATCACAGTGTGGCAGCAGCGGCTGGCTTGACCACAGTGTTTACATGGTGCTGCTATTGTGCTATCTTATCTGTGCGCGCGCTGAAAGTGTTGGCATCATCTTACTGCACTGTGGTGTTATCAGTTATAAATTTGGTTTTCACTATGTGAGAAAATAGATGTGTGTCATGAGACGTGAAAAGTATCACGGTCAATGCGTGAGAGTCGGCAGCCCTGCACAACATATTTTGTGTACCAAGTCACGCGCTTCTGGAGCTGAAAATTACATGGAAAGCCTTAATTTTTACGTGCCCTACCATGCATATGCACATGGGATTTCAATCCCTGGAATAAAGTAAGTCATTAAAAATGTCTACGAAAAAAAAGTCTGTGCGTTAAAATAAAACATGGGCTTCATGGGGCTCAGTTCATCTGTTAGAATTAGTTTCTTACATACTTTAGTATACATGTTTTACTGTATTTATATTGTGTTTCGTGGCTGTTAAGCAAATTTCAAATCAGCCTTTTGCTTCAAACAAAGGCATGAATATTAACTCAACACTCCCTCTCTCTCCCTGTGTGTGTGTTTGTGTGTGGGTGGATGTGTGTGCACACGTGGGGGACCATACCTCCATGGAACAGCACAGGACTGCATCTTCCTTAACATCTGTGGACTCCAGCAGCTAAAAGGAACAAGAACAGACACTGTGTGAATATACAGGGACACTGCAAAGCAAAGAGCTGCACAAAAGTGAGTGCACAAACTCTAACAAGGCATAGCAGATAGATAAATGTACGTATATTTGGATGTAGGCCACATGGAGAGATTAAGCAAAGGCAAGTGTTTGCGGGCGTTAATCAGTTCACAAGAGAAGGAAAAAAGAAAAAGCTAATCCCGATTGTAAATATTTTCTACATTAACATTTTAAATCTTGGAAGACAACACGCCAGGCTTTCATCCTGGCAAGATAGCTAACCATCAGACATCAAGGCTGGCTTTATGCACACTGTATATCCGCATACACACACAGTGTAGCCAAAAACAAACCGTGGAGCTGGTAAACATGCTAGCTGGCTTTCCACCTCCAACATTGGCCCCATGCACAGATGGGCATACAACTGGCACTTTCAAACAATGCAGGGAGCGATGGCGACAAAGGGGAGGTAGAGAGACAGAGAGACCCCTCATGCTTAACTGTGAACGTCTAACATCAGATTACAGCAGAAAGGAATTTGGTTTAACACTCCTTTCCTTAGTCCCCACAAGTCTGTTTCCAAAGTGCTACGCTGATTAACCTTAAGGAGGGAAAGGAAGTAAAAGGGTGGAAGGAAGGAGAGATGTTTTTGCTGGAGTGATGTCTAATTAAACCTTGGAAGCGTGGACCTGCTGCACAATGAGAAAAACAAGGTATAAATGCAGGGTTCACTCTCACTGCTGTCAGCGTGGTTTTTAGACGGACAGGGAGCTGTTTTCAGTGAAAAATCTCCAAAAACCCGGCGTACACTGCTACTGACTGGTGAGCAGAGGGGAGCATTAGCATCTGAGATATTTTCCTCAGCAGAGAATAAAAACTGTGCTGCAAGAGACTGAATATGCACTTGAATTTGCCAGAAACATGACTGCAAATAATTGACCATGTTATGTAACATCTGAATGTGTGAATAAGCAACAGTGTGCTGACAGGTTCGCTATATTAACTTAAAAGTAGGGATGCACTGATTGGGAAAATCTGGGTCGATAGTAATGTTTAAGATAACAATTTGGCGGATAGCTATTACATTATCTTGAATGAGCCCATATTCATATCATACAAATTTATAAAACAACCTTACTATAACCTTTCTCATTTAAAACACGTTTTTAATAAGTTAGTTAAAAAAAAACAAAAAAAAAAAAAACAATTCAAAAGCCTTTTCACTGTATACAATATATCATACTTGACCCTTTGTTACGCCCCGCCCCTTTGTGATGGCATGGAGCCCACACTGTAACTAACTGCACTCCCTGAAGAAATATTATCATATTTTTGGAAAAATGAAAGAGTGATTCCAGAGAGCAGCAGACAGAGGGGTCTACAGTCTGTGTTTAAAGGATATATCCAGGATGTCAAACTGACTCAGCAGCAACAACAGGTTAGAAAGACAAAGATAGTTAGAAGCTAAAGCCGAACTACAGGCAGATCACAGTGTAAAAGTGAACCACCAATCACTGCTGATCGCCACAGAAGACAATGAATATAAAGGGAAACTGCCAATATTAAACCAGCTGTGTGGCATCGCAGTGTGTGCAGATGAACGTTGTTTGGTTGCTGCCAGCACCCGGACCTCTGCCACCGGACAGACAGGAATACCCGGGGGTAGACACAACGTTCATCTGCGCACACTGCAACGAAGCACAGCTGGTTGAATATCAGCAAAGCTTCCCGGCTTCCCTTCACTGGTTCCTGTACAGCAGGGTCCGTCTTTTTTCAGTGTTGCAGCATGTGTATACATTCAGTAGGCTATATCTTCAGTAGATAGCTAGCTAACCCTACACTTTAAAGGATCTGATTTGGTTTTGGAACAGGGAAAAATGTACGTTTTTTTCCAGCCTCTCCAGGTAACGAGTATCATTAATACACAACGTGCCCCAGGCACAACATTTAGCTCCAAACCCACAAAACCAGCCTAAAGATTAAGGAAGTCTAAAATTATTGCATTAGAGTCAATGGAGCACACTCTGGTCTGAACCAGCTCAATGACTGACCAGCCTGCACCTGGGGGTGGCACTTAGCGAAGGGTCAGTTCCCCCTTGAATATCTACAAACAACAGTATTTATTTATGTTTCTCATTAAAACTACATTTTACAAGATTATATTTTAACAAATCCTGATAACGTATTATTTACCTTCGCCTAACACTGAACAGAGCTTGAACGCATCATAAAGTAACTCAATGCAACCTCTATTCATTGTTAGTTGCATCCCTGCTTAAAAGGCAGCGCCCAAATGCCCCCCCCCCCTCCCCCCAAAAAAATCAGTTATTGCAGGTTTATATCAGCAGGATCAAACTGAAAAATAGCGCATTTTTGTTTTTCAGCTGGCTTGATATAAAGGTGCCCCAGCAAACTGACGGAGCCCACCTGCATACAACCAAAGTCTGACTGTATTTCATTTATACACTTCAAGTTCGCTTAAATGCTTGCGTTAGGAAAGTGCTTAAAGAAAAACATTGTAATGGAAATGGTGTCTGAATTTTCATAACTGAAAAGAGAAACAAGGACCTCCACCATCTGATGCTGCGATCCACACTCAAGCTGGCCTGTTATTTCCACGCTGTAAGCTTAATGGTATTCCACCTATCATTCAGGCCCAGCAGACGTCAGCTCCTCAGTATGCTTAGACGGGTGTGGTGACAGTGTGGCTGTTTGATGTGGGAACTAAAGTCTCGTCGTTCCCAGAGTAGGAAAGCTATGTGACAGGCAGGATTAGCTCATAATGAGTTCTCTGGGGAGCCCTGGGTGAAGTTTTTACTCAATACGTTTAAAACGGTGTAATCTATACTCATCTATAATCAGTCCTCCTATCCACTGAGATAACTTTTTATACGCTGTCTGTGATAGCTCTTCTCTCTCGCTCCTGCGCCGTTACATACATTAAATCGCTCCATATTACCTACATTTTTATTTAAGTAGAAGAGAAACAGCTGCAGGAAAATGAACAGTGTCTGTGAAACTACTTAACGCACAATGTCTCTGTGCTGAAGCTGACAACAGCCAGATCTCTGCTTAGTTACATCATCATCAAACAAACCTCTCTTGCGCAGGGAAACCTTGGGATTCTGTGTGATTTCCATTTACAGTATTTTCATTCAAAACACATTTGATCAGCAACATAAAAAGCAGCAGAAACTAGGACAGCCGTGATCGTGTTGCAGCGCTGAATGGAAGAAATGCATCCAACATGACAACAACACCTTGAATGACTCAGTGAAGTCAAGTCCACAGACATCCTTATTTATTTAAATATTCTGCTGAGGCTTCATCTTTTGACTTCATTACTCAAACACAGCTATATTTGTATATTTTCAAACCTGTCATCATACTGCTAGCAAGAACAGGAAATGATGAATGAGCACTGAGAGAAAAACACGTTTTATCAGGGTAATAATAACACTCAGGGAGCTCAAAGTTAAAATTATGACTGCTTCAACTTTAACTGGGTTTCCAATAGTTGCATAGCAACAACAGATCTAGCATCAGGACCAGAACTTCCCTTAGTAACATTACGTAATATTACTCCATTTTCTGTACTTAAGTAACTGCTTAACAAAACAAAAAGTAAAATATAAACACACTTACAGCTGCTTGATGTGCAAAAATATTTAAGTTTTTTCAATGTACATAATCATCGTCCTAATTTACTGCATGTTCTGCGTTTATTGTCTGAGACTATGAGGGCCTGTGCCGACTTTCAAAGAAGGATACCAAGGCACAATATAAATAGCTCCTGAGGTCACCACCAGACACAGTGTATGTGCATGCTTTCTGCAGTGTGCAACTGCAAACCAATACCCTGATGGAGACGTCTGTGGGCCACATGCAGGTCATTTGCTCTAGTTCACGGCGGGTTTATATGTTAATTCGAGTGCCCTGGTACCTGCCTTCTGATTTTCTACAACCATTTGGCTGTGCGGGACTGTTCCTCCTTGATAAAGAAATGTTTTGTCTTCTATAAAGGTAAAATATTATCATAATAATCTGTTCTTTTTAATGTTGCTTTTGTATCTTGGCACAGACTGTGCTTTATATGCTTTTATACAGTGGTCTGGGGAAATATTAATCTCAGATTTGCCGGTGTATGTGTATTTAAACTGTTTAATTAACATGTTATTTGGATTAATCATTCTAAATTTACACACTCACACACAGAGTTTAACAACTTATGTAACCATAGTAACATGCTGAAACAGTAACAGGCCAAATGAAAAAGCAAGATATGAAAACGTTTGCTTATCAAATATCATATAGTGAGCCTAAAAATTGTAGGGCTCTCCGAATACCATTCTTTGACTGAAAACTGAAAACGGAATACCTACCCAATGAAGGAATAGTGAAATATCTGGGTTCAGCCCTTAAACATTCAATCAAGGAGTTTCATTATTTTGCTAACGTGTTTGCCATTGCAAATTAAGAGGTGATAATATGTCACCACAGCTTGTTGTGCTCCCACTAATTTGCAAAAAAAAAAAAAAAAATCAATAAATGCAGTGTTTAACATTTGTGGCAAGTGAGCATGGTGAGTAATTTATTGTAAGGTTTGCTTCAATGCACACTTAGGGTAGTCGAGGATTATCTAAAAAAGGAAACTATTGGCTTGTGTGAGTCATGAATGGATGTGATTACAGCTCACTGACTTGCTCTGTCTACATGTACAGCTGTCATGTATACTCAAACACACCTCCTAACACACCTCAGTTGTTACCTAATCCTGTTCTGCAGGCTACGACTACAGAGGACAGCCGCTGCAAAATGCACTGACACACACAGACACACGTTCAGGCACATGTACTTTCATATGCAAACACACACACAGATGAGCGCATGTTACAGCACATAGCTTGTAGCTGGAATCCGACGATTACATGTTACGACAGGACAGACAAAACAGCAGATGGATAAAATCAGGAACGATGGCTATAGGAAATGGAGATTGTTGAACAAGCACATGACTTGCGACCACAAACGCAAACACAGATTAAGACATATTATTCTAAGAATACTTTGACATTGTTCACAGCTGTGACCTCAGGCATCATTAGGCTAAACGTGACACTGCTGATGCTAGAATATTGAAGTGTGTAACACCGTACGTCCACACCCTCGGTCATACAAAACCCTCTAACAAGCTGAGCTAATGCCCTGGGCATACACTCAGACAGGGTGTGGATAGCATTAGTTGTGTGTTGATTGTTGTGTTTGTTAGCGAGACATGGGGTGTGTGTTGAGTGCCAGACTGGCAGAGGCGTGTGTGAATGGGGTGGGAAAAATACCTGGCATGTGCCTTAGACCTGCCATTATTTCCTCACTACCTCTCAAACTACATATTAAAAATGATTTTCTCTCCCAGATTCTGTCATCGCTCCGCTCCCTCCTCCGTCCTCTTCTACCTGTCATGCCATCAGTAAACTTCCTCTGCAGTAACTGCCAACCTGACCACAGTCTCCACCACTTCCTCTCACCTCTTCTCTTCTCTCTTTCTCCCCAACACACCCCCCCCTCACTCGCTTCCCGTTTCAATATTCCATCTGTCGCTAACCACTTCTGTATCGTGGCGCGTCTGCTGTGGCTACCCTATATAGTTTCCATGGTGACCAAGGGAGTGTGCGTAAGAGAGCATGACCAGCTGATGAGAACTGAACCTGGGGTCATGCTTTTTCCTGGAACTGATGGTGTCCTGACTGTTGACACCAATAACCAAACCCCGCTGCGGTGTCTCGAGTCTAGACTAGGTCTGGCCAAAAACAGGAAACTCTGGCTTGGTGCACGAATCGATCCGACCGGACAAGACATACAAACGCAGCTGGATGCTTTCCTCTTACTGAGACATGTGGATGGCGTTGATTGATTGCTTGTTGACATACTTATTGATTATAGAAAAGTGCAGATGTGGATACAGACCTCTCGTAGGCAGGTGTAGATGGGACACACAAGCACCCTGAATGGCTCTGCCGAGCTGCTCCTCATGGTACCGAACACCTCGCACAAGAATGTGATGAAACCTAACCACCTCTCCACATCTGACTGCTGGAGCTCATCTCGACGGGAGAAGTCCCTCTGTGGGGAGGAAGAAACATACAGATTCACATTAAGTTTGGAAAGTACGCCGACACACGACAGTCTATCCAGCTTTTGTAAATGTGCAATACAAGTTCCAAGTAGGCGGTAGATGGGTAGGCGGACATTTTTTAAGTGTTTCATAAATTCATCAGCAGTGGTGGTAATCACCATTAACATCTTTGCTATCTCCGTGATGGGAGTTTTTGTAGGTGGCACACGTATTAACCTCTAAGCTTAAAGTACTTAAAGCCAAAAAGCAGTTGAAAAACACATTAAACAAATTCATGAGTTTCTTTTATCTGCCAGAAGTAGAGGAGAATATGTTAATCTGGTTTGAAAGTGAAGGGTACTGAACTGTGTCAGTGCTGTAAAAGTGTTGGGGTTAATATGGGTTAATGCGTAATGCGCACTTGTAAAGATGTTATACATCAGGTTAAACTGAAACTTTATTAACAGTCAGAGCAACTCACTCTGCTTTTCCAGAGTGTACTGTGCCTGTTACTGAAGTGCACTAGAAACACGAGCAGCTTATATTCTCACAGACTCGTACAACTGCGCTGAAGGCCTGCTTGTGCGTGCACACACAGAATGTGCGGCCTTGAATGGATCCAGCAAAAAAAAAAAAACCTCACTCACACAGTCAAAAACAAACATACCACACACACTCAAAAACAACTACACACACTGCTCATACAGCTCCAAGGACATCGCCGCAGTAATTGACACTTGCACAACAAGCCAGGAACACGGCAGGATATACATGTATAGCAAAGCAGACAAAAAAAGATGACTGAAGCGTCAGCAACAAAAAAGACTAGCTTTTTTTAGGAAAAGGAGATGATGAGAAAGGTGCCAACAGTATTAACCAACAAAAAAAAGGCCACATGCCTTTGCCACAGCTGAAAATAAATAGCATCTTTAACAGTAAATGATAGCAAAAAACAAACCCTGATGTCTCTCTTTTTATACACAGAGCGGTCACAGACTAATTGCCCCCATATTGAGATCCAGGGGTCTGCAAGCAACATCATTAACGACAGCCTTCAGGAGCCCACTTATGACATTTAGAATGTTTTAAAGCAAAAAGCCAAAATGTCAAAGACGAGGAGGGGGTCCATGCTGGCTTAGAAGTGGGAATTGAAGTGAAAAATAAAAGACGCGCTGTGAAAAAGGGGGGAATTAATGAAAAGGGAAGGAGAGGGGGTAAAAGGACTGAGGTGGGATTCCCTACTGCTGGGTCAGGGATGCAAATCTCAACATCTGAAGAAAGGTGTTTCCACGGAAAAACAAAAGGAGGAGAAAACAAAAAGGTGTAGGAGTGCAGTCAAAAGAGCACCAGCAGGAGAAAGAAACAGCAGTGGGAGTGAAGAGGGAAAAGAAGGCAGCAGGTGGGTTAACATTTAGACCGTGAATGTCTTCTGAAGACAACATGTACAGTATGTCTTGTTTGCCTACTCCCAGACTGTCTGCTGCTCCGGTGAGGTTTGCCTGACTCTCGGGATGGAGGAAGAGGTAAAAGGGAGGAGCGTGGTTAGAGAGAGAGAAAAAAAAAAAAACAGAGAAAGAGGGGAAGTGTGCAGGGAGAAGTAGCGAGGCACTGGCCCGTGTCGTTCTGGGTGACAGGAGGCGATAGGACGGGGGAGCGCGGTAATAGAGAGCTCATGAGGGATGAGGACGGGGAGAGAGAGAGGCAGTGAAATATATAACGGCTGAGAGAGTGTTTTCATCATGGGTGCAAGACTGGAACTATGTAGTTAAGTGAAGGGATGGAGGGCGAAGTGGGGAGACAGGTCTCTCTCCCTTGGGTGTTTAGATTAGCTACTCTGTCCACTGACATTTACAACACCACACACACAGTTGGCATCCACCTGAAAGTGCTTCCATAAAACTACAGCTGAAAGGAACTACTAAAATTGCAGAGAGGATTAAAACATACAGGACAAGAAATAACTGGTTAGCTAAAAAGAAAAACCTCTATTATCAGTGCGGTGACGGCTAAGAAAGAGCCTTAAAAGCCTTTCTGAGATCTGGTTTAAAGTAACAAATGTATTTGGGTGGAAGCTACACAGGGATAACAAAAGTAAAGCCATATACCTTAGTAAAAGAATGAAATGTAGTTTCACCCTAAAGATACAAAAATCATCGGGGACATTATCACGTAATTTGACAATCAAGTTAACCAATTGAAAATTTAGTCTATAAAGGTCATGAAAAAAGTGGAAAATGCCACTCAAAATCTCACAAAACCCATGACTGAAATCTTTAAATTGACTGTTTTGTCCGACTAACAGCTTAAATCCAGAAATATCTGATTTTAGATTATAGAAAAACAGAGGAAAGTAGAAAATTCTCACATTAAGAAGATGGAACAAGAGTGTGTTTGGACTTTTTGCTTGACAAATTACTGTTTTCATCTCTAATTTCTCCCTAATGACGCTATGATTTTGATATAACTCACCTGTTTAAATGTTAGAGGCTTAAAGTTATGCATAATAAAGGGCAAGAATGCTTTGAGTGACAGGTTGGTGCCGTCTACTGAGAAGGTGCTATCACAGCAGTTAGGTTACCAGCCATGGCGTAACACCAGATTCACAGAGTAAAGGTGTAGCCGTAGCTGTCACTATTACAGTGCATTTTAAGTCAGTGAAGTTAATTGTAACATTTTGTTTGGCTGAAAAAGTCTTATTAAGTGTCTGGTTGTATAAACAGACCCTCCAAGAGTCATATTTTCAGGGTTTTTTTTTACATACAGTACATTTTGTTTTAATGATTTTCAGCCTGTTTTTCACAGAAAAAATTAGCATTAGCATTGTCACAGTTAAACATAGACTGTCAATGCACTGTGCCAAGCTAGCAGCTAGTGCTAGGATTAGCTCCATTCTCTTGTCCAAATATGTGTACTTGACAATTTTGAAGCCTCCGTCAAAATGCCAGACTCAAGGCAACAAAATGGGAGTCCAAAGACCAGTGGGTGGTATCAGTGGCTACGTCCATTGTTTTATACAATGTTTTTTGTGACTTTATTTTAAGTCAGCTGTTACAGACCAGTACAAGTCCCGTGAAAGATCCAAAATCAAGCTGTAAGGGACCTTTGAATTTCCTAAAATCAGCACAGACGGGAGCTGAGACAGTCATAACACAGTCTTCATTATTTAAACATGCTCTGTTCTGTCAGCTCAATGTCAAGACAGCAGTCTATTGCACAATCAGTGGACAGTCTCCTACAGCAACAAAACAATGGTGGAAGACGTACTCAGATACTTAAAAGTAGAAAGGTAGAATTTAATGCAGGACTGCTGTCTTAGTTTCACCTAGATATAAATAATAAACCATACAGCATACATCATACAGCTGTATCTTCATCAAACTGTATCTCTGTGAGAGGTAACTATTACTACAGTAAAAAAAAAAAAAAATCCATCAACTGAATCCAACTAATCTGGAGATTAGGGTTTTTTTGTTTTTTAAAAGGCAAGGCAAGGCAAGGCCATAAAATTAATGAGTTAGTTACAATGAAATGTGAATTATGTCAATAGTAGATAAAAATCTTGTAGAGAAAAGCTAACCCATTCCCTCACCTGCAGCATGTTGAGGAGCAGTGATCTGAACTTGGTCCCCTCCACCATGAACAGCGCCATCTTGTCACAGAGCTTGGCGGCCGTGGCGGCGAAGCTCCTGTCCGACACAGCCTTGGAGTAGATTGTGCTGACCACCTGAGCCAGGGTTTCCTCAGACCGCGCGGAGCACTGCGCCTCCTCCATGAAGGAGGCCAGCTGCTGCTCTACCCCGCTGCTGTTGCTCCTCATGCTGTTGAGAAGCTCCACCAGCCGGTCCATGTTCTGTGTGCCGGAGCCTGACGCCTCGACGCGCGCCTCTTCCTGGAGAGATGGAAGAGGACATGGAGTGGTGGGTGACGATATTCAATTTCAACATACTGGAGGTTTGACCACAACCTAGGGAGGTTTTATTCAGTGATTTGTTTGGATGCCGACTTTTTAGATGCTAGACACTAGTCTAATGTGCTGTTATATTTACACTTAAGATTTCATTTACACCACCTGTCATGTTCCAAATGTCTTGATTTGCCTCTTGCTTTTACTTCAACCTATCTGATTTACGACTGACAAGTTTTCATGTACTCTCAATAGGGACAAGTGTTCACATGTTGCAGCTGACTCCACAATATGGAGATACATATGTCTTTCAAAGTAAAATTGCAATTTCATTTTTTTTCAAATTTATTGAATGACTCTACAGCCTTTCCACATATGCTTGGCAACTGCAGGAAATACTGGAGTGATAGCCCCCTGGTTGGAAATCACTGTGCTAATGTATGCGCTTACATGACAAATGACATTCACTTTAATGTCAGTTGCACATGACATAATCAACATGATGTGACACATAATCAATATTTTGTGATATTTAAACAATGTCCTCAATCTTATTTTGGTTTAGTGATCTGTATGGATATTACCATGTTATTAAGAAAGCACATCATGTAACATATTTACCAAAATAACATGAACGTGGTATTTACGTGTATCTCTGTGAGGTGAAAGCCCTGTGCTGACTGTAAACTATGAAAAAAAACCAAAACAACAACCCCTGCTTAAATAAGTTGCTAAATATATATATTATCTGCTGGAGTTTAGTTCACCCTCATCAAGCAAAAGCTGGCTCTGAGACTGGCTTCATTGATTCACTGGCATCACTGTTTATTAATTCCTGCCTTGCTGCCTGCTGGGGAGTCCCGTGCTGTCAAATCAAACCACCCCTGGTGGTAATGAGTTAGAGGAGGAAAAGGAAGCTGAGAGCAGCAACACAGTTGGCTGACTTGCCAGTTTAGTGGAAAAACATCAAAAACTGTTAAGCTAATGCCACTTTAGTTTCTTCACCTCCTTAGTGAGAACATGTACTCCCCTCCCTGCCAGTCTGGGTGTGCCAATCTGAATGCTAAATGACTGAGTACAGTAGATGAATGACTAAAGCAAGGCAGTGTAAGAAAACTGTCTATATAATAATGACAGTGCGTGTGGGTGCTTGAACATAATGAAAGTAATTATAACACTAGATGGTAGCGTGTGTGTACACATACACATTAGTCCTGATTTCCTTAATTCTGACTGACAGGCACTAAGCAGCTTTTCGGTACCTTGTCCTTTAGTCTCCTCCTCAGTCTCTCCTTTGACGACTGCAGCAAGCTGATTTTGGGCTGCTCCGACTGGCCTTCGCTTGCCTTTCCACTTCCTGATGGGTTGGGAGATTCCTTTCCAACTGTCAGATGTGGGAGAGCATTTGTACTGGATGTTGAGTCAGGCCTGGGTGATTCATTGGGACTCTTCCTGCCGCAGTCTTGAGATGGTCTGATCTGCTCGTCACCCGGTTTTACATTCTCAGTCTCTTTGTCTTTGGTTGTTCTTGGGGGTACTCCTTTATCACCTGTAGTGTTTGTCTGTACATGCCCCTGACTTTTCTGATTGTGGTGCCAACGCCGGTTCTGGCTGTATCCGTGGTGCGGGGGTCCTCCTTGGCGCTGCCCATGTCCTCCTTGATACTGGCGAGGCGGCCGACCAGCGCTACTGTTTCTGTTATCTCCCAGTTCTGTTAAATTCTGCTGCTGTTGGTTTGGAGACTGCTGTTGGGATTGATCCCTCTGGTGCTGTGGTGACTGTTGTTGTATCAGCTGAGGTTGGTTCTTCACTCCTCCGCCACCTCCTCCTCCTCCCTGAGGCCGCTGCTGTCTCCTGGAATGAGAGCAGGTTTTAGTTAGCTTTGTTGTGATGTAGCTGCAGCTGGCTTGTACCTTAAACTGCTCTGCTACATTCTGAACACCCCTCTGTGTCACACTGGCACTATGATCGTCCACACCCTCCTCCCTGTCCCTCTTTCCATCCTCAAAACTTGCAGTTAATAGAAATATTAAATGTTCTGTTTTATCTTCAGCTCCCTCTCCATCTAGTCAATGCTCTTCTGTAAATACTATAACATAACACAAACGGTAAGCAATCATCTACGAACAGAATCTTTAAATAACTACAAATTGAAAAGCCCATTGACTGCTTACATGTGGAGGCACAGTGTGTCTGTGTTCCCCTGTCCTGCATAGCTCTGTCCTTTTTGCTGCACTGGCTCTGGGCTTGACAAGCCGCTGACATATGGTCCAGGGGATTAGTCACCCTGGCACCGAGGAGGCGACCTATTATCTGCCTCAGCCTGTGAACTACCATAAACTCAACTAGCACACCTTTGCTACAGTGCTTTCTTTTTTTTTTTTTTTTTTTTACACTGTGAAATTGTGCAGGCGGTGTATAAATGCCTGATGGGATCTGCAAATGAAATAAATCCAGGCCTGTTGCACAATAAATAAATATGCAAGCATAAAAAGGGGACTTGCATCTTTTGGCCACGGATTTACAGTAGAAAATTATTTAGTGATAGATTATCAAATTGAAAGTAGCTCGTTGCAAAAACTGATAGAAAGCATCTCCTGTCTTTGCTTAACAACAACAAAAACTCTCTTTGAGGGACAGTTCATCCCCAAATCAAAAATGCCTATGTTTAATCTTCACTGTAGTGCTATTTGTGGATCTAGATTGTTTTGGTGTGAGTTGCCAAATGTTGGACATATCAGTCAAAGAGATGTCTGGCCTCTGTTGAACATAATGGAACTAGATGGCACTTGGCCTGTGGTACTAAAAGCACAAAAATTACATTTGAAAAACTCAACAGCAATGTCTCTTTCCAGAAATCGTGACCCTGTTACTCAAGATAATCCACAGACCTTGTTGTGAGCAGTTTCATGTAGGAACTACTTTTGACCTACTGACCACACACGCCAACTGTATCACCACGCTGAAGGAAGTGTGCATCTACTCATGGACGAGAGGCTTGTGCTCGTGACAGTATGAGATGTAAAAGTTTATGGCGTTCTCCTTGACTGAGCTGTAATGTTGCTAGTTAGCTCAGTGATGCTAGGTGAGCTAGCAGCAGATGCACACTACCTTCTGCCCTGTGATATGGTTGGTGTGTGTAGTTCAGTAGAAAGAAAATAGTTCCTTCATGAAACTGCTCACAACAAGGTCTGGGGATTATCTTGAGTAACCAGGTCATAATTTCTGGAAAGAGACATTGCTGCTGAGTTTTTCCAATGCATTTATTTTGGCCCTTTGAGCACCACAAGCTGAGTGCCATCTAGTTCCATTACATTTGAGAAAAGGAAGACATCTCTACAGCTGATATCTCCAACACTCAACAACTCACACCAAAACAATCTAGACTGATAAATAGCACTACAGGTATGAGTAAAAATATGTAGTTTTAATTTTGGGGTGAACTGTCCCTTTAAAAAACTGTGCTGGGCTGCAACACATAGCATAAATGCCAACTTAAGGCAGTAAGACATGTTGTCAGACAGATAACTGGTTACAATACTTAATAAGCCACAACAAATTGGATGAGCCATCAAAAACCGTGGAAAATGGATAAACAGCTACAGAACTTGTGTCTTAATTTAAGTAATTATAAGTTGGTATATATGTTATATGTTGGTAGACATCCGTCTGTCTACCCAAAGAGATTTTAACAGTCAGGACTGGACAGGACAGGACTGGACCATCATATTATCATGGCAAATACCACAAGAAATTATTTTAGGTGTGTTTGTAAATTAACAGCTACACGATACTTTTAAATCCTGAAAACTAATAAAAGTTTGTTCTGCTTGCACAAGGACAAGGTCATTGGTAAGTTAAAACAAATGCACCGGAGCAGTGCAGTCAAGCTTTTCTCCCTCTTCAAATACTAGGGACAAGGTTTTTTTAAATAAAGACATGGTACCAAAAAAGATGTGACACAAAAGCAAAATCTGTGACATCCACTGGGCTGTATAAAATCTGATGGAGGCTGGATTGACAAGCAAAGAAAGGCAACTTTCCCAAATGTTGTAAGAGTTCATCAGTGCCAAGACTGCAATGTGGGTTTTCATCATTCTTCAAAAACCTTTTCCTTGCACTTTTTAATTCAGCGAACCTTCAAAAGCTTGATTTTTAGACCCAAACATGAAAGATGAATCGACATGCCAGACATTTTGTGGCTGTATTACAAAAGCACAGAAACTATTCTACCTTGTGAAAGAGAACTGTGTTTCACTATCACACTCAGAAGTGAAGTCTACCTACTTTGTAAAAATGTTCATACCACCCCAAATAAATTAATGGGAGAGAAACCTTGGAAATGTTCTTTGAGCTTAAAAGAAGTCTGACACATTCCTATGGGCAGGTCAAACACATTTTAGCAGAAAGAGCACTGATACAAATTAAAAAAAGAATATTTAAAAAGTGGTAAAAAGGAAAAGAGACTTTGTTTAACATGCATTTCAGTCACTGAGTCTGAGACCTGATGAAAAGAACTAAGCAACCAGCAGCCTATATACAGTATGTGTGATGTATTGTGAGTATGCGTTGCTGAACACAGTAACATAAGCACATCTTTGATTTTGCAGCTTAAACAGGTTTGAGTCACAACACATCTTCCTATATTGCTGGCTCGCTAGGTTCATGAAAAATACAGTAAAATGGCTGCAAGTGTGGATGAGATCGACATATAGAAGGCTCAAACTGACATTTCTAGGGCTACAGTGATCAACAAAAAATAAATCTTCAACCTTTAAAAAAAAAAAAAAAAAAAAAAAAAAAAAATTAGTAATATTTCCAGCAAAAAATGTCAATGCACTTATTGGGGCTTTTCTCTGTCATGCATTATAGTGAATCAAATCACTTTGCAGATTGGACTGTTTGTTGGTCAAAGCAGGATATTTAATTATCAGGTCACCTTGGAATGTACAAAAAATGTAATGGGTATTTTTCACAGTTTTATGAATATAATTGGCAGATTAATAGATAATGATAGCTGTAAATCCTGCATGTTTCTTTGCTGTTGTCATAAATAACAAAGATTGAACTACTACAAACTGCTACTGTGAATGAATGAATGAATGAATGAATACCACACTCACAAGTGACTGGTTAGGACAAACAAAACAAAAAAAACATTTAGGTTTTGGACTGTTAGCCGTGCAAAAGAAGACATTTAAAGACATCAGACTGGGGCTCTGTGAAACTGCAATGAACATTTTTTCCACAATATTTCAACATTTCAAAAACCCCTTTGATACTGCCTGTTAAAGGTGGGAATGTTGCACTGTTATTTATCCTCACTGCTCTGTTTCAAAGGTACGATCGTGGAATGGGGAGACAGAGTTGTGTTAAAGAGACAGCGATCAGGACCGTACCATGGAGGGGATGAGTGTGACCTTTTCAAGATGTCTTACCTGTGCGACCCACTGCCAGGAGATTTTAAAAGCAGCTAGATGCAGTTAGCAGCTAACTCAAAGAAGAATAACAACTAAAAATGTGCGCAAATTGGGGAGAACTGAAGTCCAGGAGCTCCTTACCCCCCGAGCAGAGAGTGAGATCAACTGCTGTGTAACAGGGATGGTAATTGATTGTTATTGCCATGTTATGCCATTGTTATTGATTATGAAGCCCTGCCAGATGTGTATGTTATATGTTACATGTTATATGTCGACACTATTGTGTTACGTGTCACACCCGCTGTGGCATGATGCCTCAGTTGTTTGGTTCTGTATAAAAAAGCAAGGCCAATGTAATGGAGGGTTTTAATTGCAGCTTTATTGCGCAATCTTTGTAAAAGGGTTACAGACTAAGGGAATAATCGATGAATTAAGATAACAATCAGCAGATAAATCCATGATGAAATCAGTTTTTAGCTGAAGCTCTAGTTGTTTTTACTTTAAATTGTCAACTGTCTGTATATAGAAATGTGTTTGTGTGCGTGCCAGTAAAAGCACAGATAAAGTGAATTGTCCAAGAGTATTTATAGTCTTTTTTTTGTGTGTGGTTCATTTGGTTTATGTCTCACTCGGCCCCTCTGCTCCACTCTCTCGGGGAGGTTGGCAGACAGTTCATCTTCTGACTCTCCTCTACCCAACATTCTGCCTCCAAATATGCAAATATCTTCAGTTCTTTTCTTAGTTGTATGTTCATCAGACTGACAGAAAAACTGAGCTCTTCAGTAGCACACAATGATCAGGGAACGCCCACTTGTCAGGCACTCTCCTCAGCATCCCTCAATGTCTGTTTTTTCTTTTCTACAGCCAGTTTTAATTACTACAAAGCTGCTTATTAAGGTTTTCATTTTTCAACCAACTACAGGAACAACAGATAAAGTATAACAGCTTAACATTGACTGACAGAAATCGTGAAATCTCATTTCATCTGACTGCAGAGGGTAAGATCGTATAATCTTTTGCAAAGCCGTAGACTTCTCCGAGACACCCTGAGTCTCCCTCATCAACGCACACGTTCACTCATCTAACGATTAATTTGATCTTTACTCTAGCTGTTAGTTTAGGCTCAGCTCTAATAAGCTCTTCTCATGATCTACTGGTGATGCGGAGAGGTGAAAGTGAGACAGTAATAAAATGTTAATCACATTTAATGACTGTGAGCTCTGCAGAAGCTTGAGTGCTGCTTGGATCGCTCATCCAGGGAGATGTTTGCATTAAGGATAAATTAGGGACTACTGATGAAATTTCATCTCACAATTTCTTGTTAGTTAGAAACAGGTCATCTCTGGCACGATCAACCATCTTGTCTAATAAGAAACTAGTTTTTTTTTTTTTTTTTTTTTTAGGTGTCAAGTCTGGTGACATTCTGGTATTAATCAGATTTAAATCAGTGTTGGATGTATTTCGCTGCGTCCCATTTTTAAATCCCTCTACTTTTGTCCTACCGACTTCTTTCTTTCAGCTATTCAAGTTTTTAAAAGGGGACATAAAGCTTTTCCTTAATTTCAGTCATATATACACTGATCAGCCACAACATCAAACTTCTAACAGGTCAAGTGAATAGCATTAATCATCTTGTTACAATGCAATGTTCTGCTGGGAGACCTTGGGTCCTGATATTGACGCTCCACCCACCCAAACACCATTTAAGATCAAGTACACACCCTCATGGTAATGGCACTCCCTGATGGCAGTAGCCCTTCAGGCAGGATAATGTGCTATGCCACACTGCAAAAACTGCTGAGGAATGTCATGGCCTCCAAATTCCCCAGATTACAATCCATTTTAAGCATTTGTGGGAAGTGGCAGTACCCCAAATGTACCCTCGATCTATGGTGGGGCCTCCTTAGAAATGAACTTGACTCTGATCTGTCAAGCCATGTAGATAGGATCTCTAAAGGGTGTGCTGCGGTGTTTGGTACAAGGGCGTTGACGGTGGATCCTTTAGGTCCTGTGGCTCATGAAATGGGGTACCAGCATGTCCCACAGATACTTGACCAGATTGTGATTTGGGGAATTTGAAAGCCAAGTCGACGCCTTGAGCTTTTCGTAATGTTCCTGAGCAGTTTTGCAGTGTGGCATGGGGCACTGTCCTTCTGGGGAGGCTCTGCCATTGGTAAGTGCCGTTACAATTGTGGGGGGGGGGGTCACTTCACCTCTCAGCAGTTTTAATGTTTTTGGCTGATCGGTGTCTAATATTAATGATGGGTGTTCATATTCAATTTGGCCAAAACCTAAGGTTTCAGCTCATTCTGAATACTGTTTCCATTTTTTTTCTACTCTGGCTACAGTATGTCATCAGATGGTGCCAGATTTCTTTATATGGTCATCTGCTCCAGGTATGTTACTTTAAGTGTTTATATTTAACATGTAGCCATATGCTAACATCAGGGAAACGTATAATCTTATTTGCCGATGTTGTACATTTCTCCCCAGTTTCAGATCATCTTCCTGCTGTAACATGCTCTGTTGTGTTTAGAAGCTTTTACTAGTGATTTTTCACAGTAAAAAGTGCCATTATGCTCCATTACAGTCATTTCCCGGCTGCAGTGGCTGTAGGCTTTAAGAGACAGGCACTAAATGCATGTATGCATGTAAACAAAAAGTAAAAGCCTTAAATATAAGCATGAACCTGACAATAAGCATAACAGGTGCCCTTTACAAGTATATTAAAAAGCACCTCATTCTTGTCCCAGCAATTATGAGCTGACCTTTGGATGCTGAGGCTTTCTTGACTAGAATAAATCAAATCACCGTGTCCACTGTTCAAAAATGTATTCAGGTCCCATTGTTGTCTCCAGGATCTGGCTCATGTTGTCACTAACCTGGCTGAGACTTGCCGCTTTCCCCCGGGGCCAGTGGGCAGAAGTATGGTTAACTGGTCTCGGGTGAACTGATCAACCACTCTACAAGCAGGAGAGGAGGATTTGCCACAATGCAGGCGAGTGGAAGGATGGAGAGTGGAGAGTAAAGTGGCAGAACAATTTGTAGAAAACGGCGGGGAATTTTTGTAGATAGCATAAAGGAGAAGACAGGAGATTACAGAAGACAGAGAGAGCAGGGAGCAGGGAAGCAAAGATGGAAACAAGGGGGAAAAAAAACTATAGGTTGATAACTATGTCATTTAAACAACATGCATAGAACTACAGGAAGTGGTAACTAAAAAGGTGGAATGAATTTGCAGATACAATCATGGGAGGAGGTAGGATGCTGATGATCGATTGCGATTGTTGCTGTGGATGCATGTGGATGGAGAACTCGCAAACCCATTGGACCATTGGGTTGACCCAGACTAGCGAATCGATTGGCCCGGGGGGAAGAGAAGCCTGCAGGCCAGACAGTCAATAACATTGCCAGAGCTTCATGCAGGCCACAACACACCGGTTTAATGGACTGTGGGGAGATGGGGTTTTGACTGCCTCACTGAACATTTGCATTACTTTTTTATCAAGTTTTAAGACTCAAAATCTCAGAAACACGTTGAATGTGTGTGCATACGTGTGCATAAATTGGAGATTGCAGTCAATAACTTTGAGTCATCATGGCCAGCAGCAGAAAAGCAGGCAGGTCATAGTCAGTGCTGAAAAACAAGCACTGCACACTTTTACTTGAGTGCATAAATGCATGTACACACACATACTTGACAACAGCTCACACTTGAGTACTTGTTTGTTCAGCTTATCACTTTATAACAACAATGTGTGGAAACTGGATGCTCAACCAGGCAGGTAGGCGGTGGTGTTTGGTGTTAAAAAAATCCTCTTCCTGCAACTGTAAGTCAAATTTACTTGCAAGACAGACAGAACAAAGTCTAGATGTGTAAAAGCTCCTCAATAACAAACAGATCTTCATCTAAAAGGAGCAAAAAGGAAGGAAGAAGGAGCATATTAGCTTCTTCTTTGCCCCTTTTCTGTTGTGGAGCAGAGAGCGGTAAGCAGCACATTCCAGTAAATCACAACTAATTTCAGCCCTGCTTGACGTGCATACTAAAGTAGAAACACATGCACTACCTCCCCTTTCTTTTCCTTCCTGCCGCAGCCAGCCTACACTTTTCCTTTACTCAATCTCACAGCCTCTCTCTCTCTCTCTCTGGTGCTTGATTCAAAACAAGTCTCACGCTTTGCACATGTAGTCAAATGATCAATATTTATCTCCATATTTCATCAGCAGTTTACTTTGAACTGTCTTCTTTTCTTCTCCCAGCTGTGTTGACACATCACATGCAATACAACACAAAATATAACAAATGTGACATTATTATCTGTGCAGCTTCTCATTACAATGAATATTTATCGCCACAGGCTAGTGCTGCGTGTTCTGTCAGAACCTGAACTCCAGACAATATCGACATAAGAGGATTAGCATGTTTTACAGACAAACACGTGCAGTTGATGTATTTGACAAGCAAACATGCTAAGCTTTGCAAAGGACAGTATGTGGAGGCCATTTTCTGTGGCAACCAGAATAACTCTACTACAATAACTTGTTTCCACTCTTTCATACCAAGACTTTTAAACTCTGCACTAGGCCAGGGTCGCCTGGGTTGTTGTGATGAGCCTGTCACATCCCAGTTATATTTTGCCTTGGTGCTTGTAAATGTGTATATACCAACTATGATGGCATTCTATCTTACAACCTTTATATTACACATATGAAAAAAACATGTCTTAAAGCCCAGATTGATGTCTCTAAAGCTAAACTCTGGTAGGAGCTGCAGGATGCCTCTGGCTACAAAGAACATCATAATTTATCCAGAGGTATGCTCAATTCTCAGACTTGATTTAAACCTTTTTCCCCCCCTAAAAGGTGTTTTACTTGTATTGCGTATATTGTGTTTAATTACTTGGAGTATTTGTACTGTCAGTGTTGTTTTTGTGTGTATTTATGTATGTTTTAATGGTCAGCCAGTCTTTCCTGCAGAGATCCTGTTAAGCAGAGATCTCTTTGCTGACTGCTGACATCTGTATTGTGAGAGCAGGCAAAGCTTCATTACTCTTTCCAGTCTTTATAAACGTCTGCGTATAGAGTATACTGATCCCCTTCTCATGTCTGTCCAGTCTTCATATCCTCTTCCTCATCTCTCCTTTGAATTTTTTCTTCCCCCACCCTCATCCTGTTTTCTCCATCTCTGCAGTGCAAATAAATTCGACTAACCTGTACAATGCATCACATTCAAAAGTCTGACAGTTTCAGTTCATCACTAAAGAGTCACTGAGCAAACTCTGTATGTTACTCAACCTTGTGATAAGAGTTAGCGATTTCCAAGTTTAAGAATTAGCCTTCAAGCTCAACATTTCTCAGTATTTGGTCAGCCTTAATCACAGGTTTAACTTCTACCATTACTTCTAAACCTTCTGCAATATTTAGGTGTCTGTATTCTCCTGCACAGTTTGAGCATCCTAGGCAGCGTCTTGTTATGTAATATTTCACATTTTTCCTTTTCAGTTGTTCCCAATAACACAAAAAGGGTTGGACTGGGGTGTCTGTGGCGGCCAGAGTGGTATGCTTTGATGCAAGCCGTGCCTCTGTAAAGCAGAGTGGTCCAAATCTTTGGTCAATGTGTAGCTAATCTTGTGCAAGTCACTAACTCTGACACGAGTGAAGCAATGTTTCCACCACCCTGTTTGTCTGTTTGGTGTTATGTCAAAGTTTCAGTTCATATAACAAGATACAAACAAACAGCAGCTCCAGACTTTCAGGCCACTCTCTTAGGTTCAGGTTCAGTCTCGTTGCTAAAGGTCATGACATCTCAGCATGCACACACACACACACACACACACACACACACACACACACATGTAAAACGTGCCCTCAAACACAAACTGTAAAGTACTGACAAAGTGTGTTTGGGAACGTACAAGAAAACAGGATGGCCTCTTGTTAATATTTCCCGTTCACAAAACAAACCTAAGCAAACTGCTGTTGGTCCAAGTTTATGTTTTTGTTCTTTTCTTTCTGCCAGGCCTGCGCTGCGCCCATCACACATAAACACAATAGCTCTGGACAGAACCAATTACTCTCTGTGCTTAAAAACAAGGATGAAAGTGCTTTTGTCCATTTGGTATAGCTAAAATTTCCTCTTTTTTCAAACCACAAATACAACCCAAATATTTTCTCTTTGCCTGTCTCTTAGCAACTGAAGAACAGTTTTCCAGTGACATCAGGGCAGGGAGCGAGAGAACGAGAGAGATATTTTTTTCTCTCTTAAGGACGTGGTTTCAATGAAGTCAGACTTGGGTGAAATTAGATTTCAGAGTGTGTACAATTAGAGCAGATGTGCCAGTATAAAATCTAGTGGCAGAGTCAAGGGTTTGGGGACAGGACTATAGGTTATATGTCGAAAAGTGTGACGAGTAAATCCATAACAAGGAAAACAAAGAAAGCTCGAGTATTGTAGGCAAACACAGGTGACTGAATAACTGTCTTAAATGTTTTTGAGTGACCTATTAAACCTGAAAAAACCTTGAATGTCTCCACAGTGTTTTTTTTCCTCTTTTCTTTTTCCTGTCTGCAGTGAAGTGTGGAGCCTGCATTCCTGTCTTGACATTGCTTTGGCTGGGGAGAGTTGTTAAGGCTATAGGACTGGCTGTGCACTGACATCTGACATCAACAGAAAAAACATTCCCTCTCACTGAGGTAGGCATGTATGTGTGTGTGTGTGTGTGTGTGTGTGTGTGTGTGTGTGTGCGAGCTTGCATGCGTCATTACCGTCGGTCATTCCTCCTGCGTCGGAAGAGCTTTTTGGTGTGTGCGATCTCAGCCTCATTAGGAAGGGGTGGGAAGACCTGTTAGGGACAAATCATAGAAAAAGAGACAGCTGCTGTCAAGACCAGCAATACAGATCATTTTGTGGAAAGTATCTACAGAATTCTTCACCATTTTACATGAAAAAGTGCATAACGTGCTTGCATATTTAATAGAACAGACAAATTTCAGCCTTTTTCTTTAGGAATCTGTTCAATGCCTGACCTCATATGAAAATTTCACATGTAAGAATGTGGGAGGGTCAAAGATAGCGACAGTAATTTGGAATGCAATTGATTATTTTAAATAGTTACAAATAAAAAATTGATTGATCATAATTCCCCAGAGGTGACATCCTCGAATGTCTTTTGTTTGACCAACTGTCCACAAACCAAAGATATTCCATTTATAATTATATAAAACAGAGAAAAGCATTAAATTCTAACAATTGAGGATCTGCGACCGGCAAATGTTACTTTGGTCATTTCTGCCTGAGAAATGACTTTAACGATTAATCGATTATCTAATAGAGCACTTATGCGTGTGTGTGTGTGTGTGTGTGTGTGTGTGTGTGTGTCTGTGACAGATAGAGGTAGGAAGACAGAGAGGCAGCCTGTGTGTAAGGGAAGGCTGTGAAACGTTATCTTTAATAATACTATGTGGCAGGATGCAGCGTGTCTCTCTCAAGAAATGAGCAAAATTTCTTTAAACATTTCTCTGGATTTAAAAACTCATGGCACAGCCTTGGGAAACGTACTGCTTCCTGTTTAACTAGATGTTGCCAAGCAGCACAAGTGACAGGAATTCTTACCTACAGGAACTAAAGTTAATGATTACAATACTAGGAGAGCGAGATCAAAATGATTTATTTAGGTAAATAAATAACAGATTATTTTAGGGCTCAGAATTATATCACTGGAATCGGATGTTCAATGCTAAGATTGGAGTATTCGTTCCTTTTTTCCATGTAGAGTTTCAGAATGTGAACAGGATTCTGTGAGACCCTCAGGGTGACAGGAATGTTCACATAATATAGTAAACAAGGCAAGTTAGCCTTCCAAACTAATGCATGCTAACTATGCTAACAATGGCTCAGAAACGTGCAACATTTTTTGGCGACACTAGATATCGAACAAAGCCAAGACTGTATCGTATTAAGTTGCGGTGAGTTGAAAATTCACCATTTCCGGGGCACCCAGTAGCCCAGTGGGTAGAGCGGGTGCCCCATGCACAAGGCAACGCCCTTGCCGCAGCGGCCACAGGTTCAATTCCAGCCCGTGGCCCCCTGCTGCATGTCATCCCCCCTCTCTCCTCCTTTCAGACTTCAAACTGTCTTGTCATTAAAGGGGAAAAGCCCAAAAAAGCTGAAGCCTGACCAAACAAAGTGTTTTTCTCAGGCAGCTGCCTCCATCTCACTTAGACTCCCCCTGGGTCTGGGTCCATAGGTACCTGTGCCGGAGAGCAAGCAGCCCTCACTCGGCAGCTACATCAGGAGACTGAAAAGTCCACAAAAGTACATTGCACACTGCAACACACACACACACACACACACACACACACACACACACACAATATATATATATATATAGACAGCTTGAAGAATTTCAGTCAACTGGGGGTCTCCAACTGAGGAATCGAATCTCTTATACTTTCAGGGGGCAGCTGTAGATATTTTTCACTTTTGTTTGCATGTGGTTGTGGTACATACATGGCATTATCATGGAGTGTATCCCTTGCTTGTACAGTTCACTTCCCGAGAAAAGGAAATAAAACCCTCCATCATCCATTAAACATCAGCCCTGTCAATCAAACAGCACACTATCCCTTCGCTGAGCATCACTATGTGCAGCTGTTACCATGGTTACAGGTGCCCTCAGACCAGCTCTGTTGTGTATACATACAGTATGCAATGGTAGATGGTGCATAAATGTGTGTGACTGTCTGTGTGTGTGTGTGTGCGCGTGCTGTCTAACTGGGAGTCCAAGACATCATGTTACAAACAGATACTCTACCCTGCATAAGTAGTAGATGCTAGAGTTTGTTTCAGTTAGCGTCAGTGTCAGTCAGGAACAGGGATACGTGTGTGTGTGCTGTGAAGCAAATAGTTGCAGGCTGATGCAGAGCAAAAAGCCCCAAATTTCCCCAAACTCTCAA
Source organism: Epinephelus fuscoguttatus (assembly GCF_011397635.1). Taxonomy (NCBI): domain Eukaryota; kingdom Metazoa; phylum Chordata; class Actinopteri; order Perciformes; family Serranidae; genus Epinephelus; species Epinephelus fuscoguttatus. The sequence continues at coordinate 14,895,668 of NC_064769.1, forward strand.
CCCAGTGCGTTGTGCAAGAAGGTGACCAAAGTCTGTAAAGAGGGAGGTGGAGCTCTGTGCACTGTTATTGCTCTTGGTAAAGTATAATTCCCTTCTTCCTTTTTCTGTTTTCTTGATAAAAGTATAATAAGAAAAACAGAACCAGAATCTCAGTGCATGTTGCCTCATGACCAGTAAATAATTTATCACCAAAAAAATATGTCTCATCCTCTTTTCTTGGGATCTAGAAGCAGTCACAGCACATATTCCGATTATTCCAATCTTTTTATACCCCAACAAATCTCTTTCCTATTTATTTTTAAGTCAGACAATGTTTTTGGATTTTGCATTTTTGGTTTCCACTGGTGAAGTAACAAGAGGTTGTGGTGGATTTTGTACAGTCGAGACAAGAAAGACAGATTTTTTTTTTTTTTTTTTTTTGCACTGAGGCTTACAGTTAAATATAGGAAGGAAGAGAAAGAAGAAAATACGAGAAGCAGAGTTATAGAAAATGGTTGTAAACTGTTCTGTGGTGCTGTACTCGCTTACGGCAGTCTTTTACTAATCCACAAGGACAGCATTCATGTGTACATATACACCATACTTGCACAGCATGGTTGCACACTTTCGCATGAACACAAACTAAAAATGCTACTGCTATTTTTCTGTCTATAGATTTCTCTGATTTTCTCTTTTGCACAAACACACTTTACACTCAGACTTCCAGGAACAAATACTGTAGATATTCTAATGAGTTTGCTTGATATTTGACACGGCCGCTCTAACCTACTTCTCTCTCACAGAGGCTGCTGGGGAATCGTTGGATTCTGATTAAATCCAGATGTGGGAGGCAGAAAGTGTGTGTGTGTGTGTGTGTGTGTACAGGGAAGGGGGGTAGGGGGTACTGTATTCATGTAGCACAGTAATATATTAAAAAAAAGGCAGACAAACACTCATGTGAACTGTCTATTGGTACAAAGCTTTACTTTGACCAGAGACTGTATGTATAAACCCCAAAAAGTATTCATATCTGTGAAATTCAGCTTTTTTTCCAGACTTAAACGACTTGCCACTAGGACAGTCTGACAGAGAGGAAAAGTAGGTGGAGAGAGAGAAAAAGAAAGAAACGGAGGAACTGTTGCATGTTTAGCTACTGTAGTTTTCCTCTAGGATATCATTAGCTGTAATTCTGCCTTCAAATGGCAACCAGATGACAGTGAGCGCGCGCACACACACACACACACACACACACACACACACACACACACACACACAAAGGGTGAAATGGTGCACACTGCATGTTTTTACCAGAACCATTCAACTTGAAGTATATTCAAATAATTACTTCAGAATTTTGCTGTAAGTACAAAAAATGGCTCATTGAATTGTTCACATCGATGTGCAAACAAATAAAAGCATGTTTGGCAGTGCATTAGTGAAAAAGCTGCGGACCCACAGCCGTGTGCGCAGTGTATAATGCGTCCGACAGAAGCGGAGAAGGAGGAAGCGAGAGATGTGGAGTTGTCTCTATGGTTGAAAGAAACAGTGCTGTGTATATGTGTTATGTGTGTGAATATACTATCTGCAGGTGGCAGCCAGTGCGGGGTAGATCAAAGAGAGGCGTGTGCTGTCCTGGTCCCCAGCCAGGAGACCCCTCACCTCGCGGCAGGCAGCGAGAGCCCTGTGGACGTGACAAGGACAGTGAGGGGGGGCTGGCTGTGGAAGTGGGAGAGGGACTGAGAGTACTGTAGACAGAAGCAGACAGAGAAAGAGATTTTGTTCGTGGATTTATTTATATTTGTAAAAATAAAGACTATAAAGATTATTGAGAGACCAGTGCAGGTGTATTTTGAGATTTTTTTTTTTAAACAAGGTGAAGATGTTCCATTTGCTAATGTGACTATCTATGGAGAATGCGCCTTTTCACCCCCATTTGTCCTGAGTGGTATTTAGACTGAAAATAGAGCTGCGTTCAGAAAACGCAAGAAGAATGTGTTGCTACAGCTACAGAAAATATACAATGTTATCCAGGGGTCAAGTTAAAGAAATAGATCCACCGATAACAGCCAGACAAGATTTTCTAAAGCTTGAAAGCTGCCCCAATCATTTTATCCTCCATCTTTCAAGCACAAGGTAAACACTAGAATTACCCCGTTAACACTACAAAGTAATCTACCATCACTGTCTGTTTGCACGTATTTGATTGGCCATTGCCAAGCAAGATCCAGGAGGAATCTCAAAGAAGGACCAGAAGAGATTAATGAGTAGATGAAAGGGATGGATGTGGATGTTTTGGATGAAAAAAAGACAGTCTTGACAATGTGATTCATGTAAAGTTTGAAGGATAAAATGCAAGAGGAAAATGACTGGAGCTGTGCACACAGAAGGAAAAGCTTTGCATGTGCTTATTGAGAGATTTAGGAGCAATGATGACGACTTCAGAGTCATGACAGTTGAATATGTTGAATGTTTTCATCCAGGTCATTATATCCTTGAGTAGGGCTGGGTATTGGTACTTGATACCGTTACATTATCAACCAAAATAACCCTTTACAAAGTAGTATCAGAGCTTCTCTAGTCATACAATACCTGCATTCAATCATTTTTGTACCCAGGTCTAGAAGACAATGGGTATATGGTTTTACACACAGCAAATCAAAGCGGCAAAGCTGCAGGAGTGTTCCAACGGCTTCGCAACATACGGTGGTCCAAAGCTATCACTACGGCCATCAAGCAACGCCTCTATACGTCAGTGGTCATTCCAACAGCGACCTACGCCTGCGAGACATGGATGACGACTGCCAGCATTACCAACATGCTGGATGTCTTCCACAGACGATGCCTCAGAACCATCTTGAGGATCTCATGGTGAGACTACATCACCAACGATGAGGTGATGAGAAAGTCAGGGGTGGCACTACTGTCTGACATGGTCTATGACAAGAGAAGAAGAATGGCTGGACACGTACTCCGACTGCCGAGAGAGACCAGCGAGTGTGGCAATGGACTGGCAGGAAGAGGAAGAGAGGGAGGCCAAAGAAGACGTGGAGACAGATTTTAAGGAAGACCTAAGCGAGATGGGTGTCACCTGGCATGGCGCAAGGAAGGTCGCCAGGGACCGGAGCAAGTGGAAGGGACTCGTCACCCAATGTTTCTATAGGAACGGAAGGAACTAAGTCCAAGTAAGTAATCAATGCAAGGCCAACTATTGCAGCAGTTACAACCCATACAGTCTGCTGTATGGTGTAGTCGAACATGGAGCATTTGGTAAAGTTGGCAGTTCAGCGTGCCCAGATGACCCGCTATACATGGCACACCAAAGCCTACCCAAAAAAGGTGGCAATTTTAGTTTAAAGAGACGCTGAAGACATGGACTGCAACAACAGATGTGTTTGAATATCCTGTCAACTAAAAATGACAATCTCAAAATGACAAGAAGAATGAGACAAGGTGTACAGCAATAGTGTGTAGGTCTGGATATGTATTTATGTGTCTATTACTGTAAAGCACGAGCATCAAGAGCAAGTCTCAGTTGTCACACAGTGTCAACAGCCCACTGCTCACCCAACCATCAGAAAATGAAGTGGTTTTCTGTCAAGTTAAAAATTTAACAAGCCTATTTGGGGTGTGTTTTTTTATGTATGCATTGTGTTATGTGGTTGGGTGTGCACGTCTGCCTTGAGAGGAAGTTGACACACCGCAAAGCATTCCAGGAAAAATCACAGGTCACTGGGAGAGGCTACCTGGGAGGCTAACAGAGAGGATGTGTCCTTTTTACAACCACTCCACGTCGACATGTAGCCCTCCATGCACATATCTTCTGTGAAAATGATGCATGATTTAGCTTTTAAAGCAATTTTTACAGCTTTCTCCCGGTAGTACCTAAAAAGGATTTTTATTTTCCAAGGGTTTGGCCAGAAAGGTCGCTGACCTGGGTCAGAAACCATTGTGGATCCATTCATAACAATGACGCTGCTTTAGCGTGAAAGGGGGTACAAGTAACAAGGAAGGAAAGTAAGGAAATGAGAAACGCTAACGGGGATGGAAACGTGAAGAATAGAAATGGAGAATAACGATTATAGAACTTTCTCTGCAATAGCATAGAAAGTGAAGTGCACGTCTTCCTGCCCCTTCCAGTGTGTAACAATTCTGGTATGATGCTCATTCAGTCTGACCATTGTTTCTCTCCGCTTATTTATGTTGCGAGGGCCCTTGGCCAAAAGCAATAAATTTAAAACTGCCCCAAGGGTGGCATTACAGGACAGGTTGTTGAGAGCAGAGGAGGGGGAGAGAGAGAGACAGCGCAAGTATGAAAACAAGAGAGACTGTAAATTCAAGATAGCAGGCACGTAGAATTCTGAGAGAGAGGAGCAGGAATGTATAGGCTGAAATCATTTGGACATTGGTGCCAGTTACCAAACCTGAATGAATAACATGGCATTTATGCAGCCTCTGATTTGTATTTCTATTTTCTGTGTCCATATGAAAACTAGCTTTAGCCTTTCTGCTCTTTATATGTTAGTCAGTTGGCATTTTGTAATTGCTGCACCATGTGATGATGTTTTCCATTCCTTAAATAGGCAAATTATTGTGCTTTTTATTTTTGCTGTAATTTTGAGTGCAGGTTCAGAAAGATTCTTTAGTAAAACTTCCACCATATATTGTCTGCTTTTCAGTGTGTTAATGTTGGATTAATCTTGTAGATACACTCTGATTTTGTGCCCAGTAATGATTCAAATCTGAACTTTGTTGAATTTAAAATCATTAAAAGTGACATTTTAGCATACCTGGGCTCCACAGGGGGCTGTATTACAATCTGTTTATATATATGTTGGGTGATTTTTTTCCCTTTTATTCACAAGAATTAACATTAATAGATGAAAGAATGCGAATTTCTACCATGAGAATTAAGTGACAGGCAGTGGTGCACCACTCGATATTGGCACTGATGTGCTACTGCTGCGATACTGGTTGTGACTAGCTCACTTATGTCAGAAATCAAGCTAACATTAAGTATTTAGAATTGTTTTTCTGTAAAATCCCTGTAGTAAAAAGATTTGCTTCATGTTTCATGATCCCTACTTTAAGCCTTTCATGTAACTTACTCTGCAGCTAATGCCTGCCAACTGTGCCAAAAGAAGAGATTTAAAAGCTGCCGCAGTCAGGTATGGTGGGTGATCGGTGATAAGAGGAAAAGATGTGAGGTCCTGACATCCGTGTCTCATTTAATAAGCGATCTGAGGCCGGGCCACAGCAGAGCACAGACAGATAGACAGGCACATCAAAGAACTCGGGGGTCTAGCTGCAGGAGGAGATGGAGCCATTGTGGGATCAAAGTGTCAGAGAAAAAGAGGGAAAAACCTGTAGTACCCTATAGAAATATAATCATACGCCAACCACTGCTGCAGCAGCAGGTTTCACATGTTTACAGCTCTGTTTATAAAAAAAACCCCAAAAAAACAAAAAAACAAAAAAAAACTTCAATCACATGTGCTCTCTGTGTTACCTTTCATTGACAGTCACCTCATCTTCTCCGTAGGATCAAACCTGATGCTTTGTGTGTGCGCCTGTGGGCGGGTATGCAATAAATTTATGAAGACTATTTAATGACCCCTATTCTTGTGAGGACATTTTGGCTGCTCCGTACTGTGACACAAGCTGATTTTACTACTATATTATCACCATAAATTGACACTGGGGGCAGCAATTAACCTATCATGAACACATACTAGGGATAGAAGATGAATTTAATTACGGTACAGGCTGGAGGTTACCCTGTTTCCTGGGATTTAGCACAGCAGTAATGCCAAGTATATAAATCAGTTCAAAAAGAGGAGGGGGAAGGAAAAAAAAGGGGCATGAAATCAAGTCATCCTCCTTTTTGGCCTTGTTATTTCCCGTCATCAACTGTTTTACAATGCACATTTCATTATTATGCACTTGTAATAGAATAAATTTGGTTAATCTTGTTTGTGTGTATATATTTACTGTCATTCTGATGTGATATATTTAACAGATCAAGCACTATTATTGAATACCTCTGTGGAATTAATTACAAATTTCCCAAGGCATCCTGCTTTCATGTACATTCTCAAGTCTCCAGTGTTTCTCCCATGATTGAGGCCAAAGCACAACAGTGTACAGTGGTGATTAAGCCAGTATGTGTGCAGTTAATAGAGTGTGGTAGCCAAGCAGCAGTAGGACCAGGAACAATTGCAGGAAGAGACCACAGGGAGGGGGCTGCCGGTCACCATGACCCCCTGGATATTGTTCTGCTGCCCACCAACATTTGAAGGATGGAGGGGAGGAGTGAAGGACGACATGAGGAAAGGAGGGAGGTGGTGGGGACGGAGCGTAATGATGGTGGTCAGAAGAGAATAGGAAAAAGGAAACAGCAAATAGGAAGACACAAAGGGAGACGAGGTAAAAGATGATAGAGCAGACGTGCGGACAAGTGTGTTTGAGGTGGGCAGAAACACACGGGAACAGTAAATGTGTGAGAGTTAATACCCAGAGAGACATGCAGGTCTCAGACCAACTGACAGCTGACAGACAGACCGCCCAAAAAGCCCAACCCGCCCCCCCAATGTCCCTTCTCAACTGGAGTCCTGCTCTGCGGCACGTACACTTCCAGACGGAGGGGCCAACCAGTCTGTGATATCTCAGCTCCAGACTCCTGCTTTGTTCCCCTGCTGGACGGCTTTGTTCACAGACCAGAGACCGGATGTCTCCTAAATGACTAGCCGCTTTCTCCCTCTGCTTGGTCTAACCCCAACCTTCTCTTCCTCCTCCGGTGCCCTCCATTCTTAAAGTTATGTTGTATTTTGTCACTGGCGGCAAGGGAGCAAAACATGTGAATCATTTTGAAATACAATAAAATGAAATCATGTATGTAAAGTATATAATTATATCCTGCTACAAATTACATCACTGAGAAAACTGGTTTACTATTGCTGTGTTTTGAAGGAACAGTTTGACATCTTGGGAATTACATTTTTTTGTTTTTGTGCTGAGACTTCAGACGTCTGTACTGTAAATATGAAGCTGCAACCAGGCTACAGCTATCTTAGCTTAGCATAAAGACTGGAAACAACTAGCCTGACTCTATCCCAAGCCTAAAAATTTTAAAGGAGCAGTGTGTAGGATTTATAGGTTTAAGTGGCATCTAGAGGCGAGGACTGCAGATTGCAACCAGGTTAAACTTCTCCCATGTGCCAAAGGTGAACTCCTGTGTTCAATGTTCAGGACGTTTTTATCTGGAGCCAAATTATCCACAAAGGTCTCCTCTGCTCCAAAACAAACAGACCGGGTGATTTAAACCAGTACAAAAAAAAAAAAAAAAGAAAGAAAATAAAGCAGTTTCACATAACAAATCAGTGTCTTCAATGGTATAGTCACTGAGGGGCCGCTAACTACAGTGGATGAGGGAAAACAGGAAAAAAGTGAATGGTTCTATGTAAGCCAGTGTTTGGTTTGTCTGCTCTGGGCTACAGTAGAAAACATGGTGGTGCATGGCAGACTTTCAGTTGACTATCCACTAAAGAAAACATACTTATGATATTATACTCCATTTATGCTAATATATGCACCTAAATCCCACACACTGGCCCTTTAAGATCATTAATTAGCACGTTATTTCTTGTTGGTTTCATACATATTTACCCGTGGACAGAGCTAGGCTAGCTGTTTCCCTCTGCTTTTCAATCTTTATGCTAAGCTAAGCTAACCAGCTTGTGGCTGAAGTTCAATATTCAGAGGACAGATGTGAGAGTGGTATCAATATTTTCATCTAAATCCTGGCAAGAGAATAAGTGCACTTCCCAAAATCTCAAACTATTCCTTTAAAACACCATTTGCTATTAATACTATGGCTTTTCCAGCTATAACCAAACTAAGGCTAGAGCCTGGTAACACTGAGCCGACATGATCTTTGCAGTCAATAAATTACCTCTTGGGAAAGACCATCAGGTCACAACAGTCATAGCAGTTTTACAAAAACAGAAGTACCCACTCTTTTTCCGATGAGAAACCTCCCACAGGTGAGAGGATTCTGATCAAATGCAAAATGAATGTATTTCTATCATAATGGGTCCAGGGGGATGTGTGTGCATCACCTTTAACACATACTTACACACCACACTGTGGATGTGTGGGGTAAGCAGACATTTGCTGACATGATTTCAGGTACAGTTAGTGGTGAGAACACCCACATATACACACACACACACACACACACACACACACACACACACACACACACGAGCTGCGGCTGTCACAACACCGAGGATCATGTTGACATGATCATGTTGATGATGCCAAACAGCATGTGAGTGAGATCGGGTGTCCATGCTGCTGTACAGTATGTGTCATGATGGAAGGAGAGGTGAAGCATGGGGGTTTAAACTATCTCCCATCTCCAGGGGAAAACATTATTTAAATTTGCCAGTTTAGTGTTGTACTTTTGAGACTTTAGTTTCTCTGGTTACTGCTTCTCCAAGCTGAGAAATTTCTGCTTTTCAGAATATCACTGCAAATAAATATATTCAGGTTTAGTTCTGTTGGTCAGACAAGACCATTTGATTATGTCACCTTGGGCTGTAGAAATTTTTCACCCTTTTATGATGTTTAATCGCTTGACAATTATTCGGTTAAGTGAGAGATTTGCAAATTAATCATCTTAGCAGCACTTACAATTCTTAAAACTTAAAATTTTTAAATAACTTAAAATTTTCTTTATCCTTGATCCCATAATATTTTATGTTCAGGTTAGATGTTTTATCATGTTTATTTTATTGGTTTTCAGCATTTTTTTAAAAAATTTATTTAATTCACATTTTATTTTAGTACTGTATTTGTGTTTTAATGTTTAATTTTGTTAAGTTCTTTGTACACAGTGGTGAACAAAAAAACCTTATTATTATTTACATTAAATAAATTGTGCACTCTTAATGTTCATGTTTGGTGTTAATAAGACTCTATGTGATCCCTGACATGTATCCACAGTGAAATACTTGCCCTCTGACCCCTGAATGATTCTGTCATTATAACCTGACGCTGGACGTGCATGTATTGTATGCGCAGGTTGACATTCCAGAGAGGCCAGTGGAGGTGAAGCAGACTCCGAGGGCAAAAGGAGGAAGCCCTTTCTCACAGAGCCGCTCACACACCCCCACGCACACAAACGAGATGTTTTCCACATCCCAGGGCTATTTGTAAGTCTATTCTGGCTCCTGGAAAGGGGAGGTGAATGTTGGCAGGAAGTGTGGAACGTAGACGGGGACTTTGGATGATGTAGCCTGGCGGTACAGTAGCTGGAGGTGGTGACTGGGGAAAAGAGACGTGTTGTTGTTGTTTTCGCTTGGGTGAGAATTTTTCATGATAAACTAGTTTAAAAAAACAACACAAAACAGTAAACAGGAAGATGCACAATGCACAAGTAAAGCTTTTACCACGAGCCCGTTGAGGAAGAAGAACTCAGATTACTGAGGTAGTCTGTCGAGATGGAGCTAGTTTAGCGTCATTATGTATAGTTAGATCATTTAGTCCATGATTGCAAGATAAACCTGAGGGGTCTTGAGGCGATTAAATTGGTAGGGAAGAAGAAGAACAAAATTATGATACACAAACATATATTCTTTCCTCTAATCTTTTTAAACTGCTAATGTTTTTGTGAAATATTGGATCATTTTACCTCTTTAGGCCTCAAACATCTTACTTAAGTTAATTTTATTCATTTAATTAAGATGGTAAATTTCTCTTAAGTGGAACTACTAACGACTTTAAAAGGTACAAAGGGTTTACAATGTGATGTATTTTAAGAGTTTATCAAATGTTTTGTTGTGTGAAATCTTAATCTGTAAAGTAACTACCATCTGATATGTGTAGTGGAGTAAAAAGTACAATATTTCCCTCTGAAATGTGGCAGAGTAAAAGTAAAAAGCAGTATAAAATGGATATAAAAATGAGTAAATGATGTACAAGTGCCTCAAATCTGTACTGAAGCACAGCACTTGAGTAAATTACTTCTGTTCCACTCCTGCTACAAGCTAACAAGTGAGACATGACAGCCAGTCTTGTCTTTTAATAGCTACAAATAAAAACCCCCTGGCACATAAGACTGTTTTGGTTACAGTAAAGACGACGGATGTGTTTGTGTAACAAAAGTGAAAGTGGCAGCAGAGCCAGCACAATCAACATCAATAAAAAGCAGCATACTGTACGAAAAACATTTTACAACTCAAACTCTGTCACACACAGCCACCGCCCAGATATATCAGAAATTCCATGGCATATTCTATGTTGGTGTGAAGTGTGATGTGCATGTGACTTTTGCCCCGATCTGAGTCATTTACCATACAGGGTCCCAGTTCAGTGCTAATATTTTCCTGTATGACAGAGTGCACATTAAATAAAAATGTTTCATAAATTTGTTCCTTAGACATTTGACATAACGCAGAAAATAACTTGTCCATACTCTTGATTGCAAACCACTCCAATTCAGTTCAGCTCAAGTTTACAATGATTGTGGTTTCAGTGTTTTACGTTACAGTGTGGTCTCTCTAAACTACTGGCCCTGGAAGTGGAAAATGGAAACTTAAGTGCCCTCACAGTTATCTTGGGGGGTATCCCAGACCAAGCACGGTATTGTCAGTGGATGGCCTCATTAGAAGGAGAAAAAACTGGGCATCAGTGGCCTGGCATCACCGCTGCATGACTCTGCCTGGCAGAGCTTTGGGATAAAGTTGAAAGATGCCAGGGCATGATACCCTGCGCAGACAGAGAGTAGCTGTGTGAGGATGGCTCAAGTTAGAAACAGCTTAGGAATGTGAGGGAGAGAAAATGTGGCAATCACTCCACAGCTCTGTGTCTCTGACCTTGCTGTGTCCCAGTGCCCACACATATCCGATCCCATCACACCAGACAAACACAGTTGACCCCATCTTTCTTTTGGCGCTAAATGAATGAGCGGAAACGGCAATCTTGGCTTGGGAGCTATACAATGAGGAGGCCATCTTGGTAGCACAACTAGGCCCATCTTGGCTGAAAGACTGTGAGAGTTGAAAATGCAGCTCGGCTACAGAAGCCAAGAGGGGAAGGAAAGAGGAAGACACTGTAGCTCAAACACTATGAACGATGGAAGACATTTTGGCTCAGAGAGCAGGGAAGGAAGAGAGGAGGATGACATCGGTGACCGAGAGTGAACCCTGCCACCCCACTGAATCACAAATCGCCTTGGAAAACACAATGGTTAATACCCTGCAATACACAACTGCAATATCAACTCAACATTCTTTTTTCACTTTGTTTATGGCGCTTTATCCCTATCTTTATTCAAGAGAGTGGTCTATCAGTTTGAGAGCATTATTTATTGATTTCACGTTCAAAAACCCTGCCCTCGCACTCAAATAGCCTCTGCTTGCTCTTGGATCTACTCTGTTTCAGCTCAAACTGTGTGCTCGCACTCAGATACCATGTTGCTAGCACAGATTTCCTGCTCAAGCTTCGGCTTTTCTCCTTGAGCTCAAACTGTTTCTGTGCGCTCGCGGAATTTCTGCTCTCAGATTTCTGCCCTGTGCTTGGATTTTTTTTGTGTAACAACCCTGTCAAAATCCCCCAACCAATAGAATGCCAGATTTACTGTTGACCAATGAAATGATCCCTGCCTCCTTGCGGGCACGCTTGCTTTAGTTTTAGAGCGTCCAGATCCAAGCGCAAGCAGAGGCTTTTTGAGTGAGAGGGCAGGGTTTTTGAATGTGAAATCAATAAATAATGCTCTCAAACTGATAGACCACTCTCTTGAATAAAACTAGGGATAAAGCTCCATATTTGTTGAGATGAGACACTTCATGTTCAGATAAACCAGTGGTTCCCAACTGGTGGGTCGTGGGTCCATTCTCAGTGGACCGCAAGTGACTTGTTAACATATCAACTTTGTGAAAAACACACTTTTTTTAGGTTCAGTGAATTTCCAGCACAGAGCTCTTATTTTGAAGTGCTGTTTTCTGCTGTAGAGTGTACTGTAGTATGATGCTGATTATAATGAACTTTGTGGACCTGTGGAAAAATCTGGACCCTGTGACTAAACCAGTTGGGAACTACCAAGATAAACCTTACAATGAAATAAGGAAACTGTTGTTGTTATGAAGCTGTAAACTATAAAATATATGTAAAGAGGGGGCATATATCTCTTCTGGGGAAGCATTCTACAAATTCAATCCTTCAGCAAGTCTCTTAAAGTCTGAGTTAGCCAAATAAAGTAGATCATTTCTCAAGTATTTCTCAGTTTTGTCTTATCTTTCAGTGTAGATATGAACATTTAAATATTATTTTGATGATGGATGGACTTGGGAAATGTGCACCTACCCTTTAAGTTGAGCCACAAAGCTGTTGAAAAGGTTTCAAACAGCCACTGCCTCAGAAACAACCTACATCAGTTTTCTCTGAACATTATTGGCTTACATGTAGAGGTTGTACACATATTTAGCCACCAGGGGTCAGGGTAACATTTTGATGCAGTTTTCATGTTAATTCAGCATCTCACCAGCAGGTGTCATCAAAGGATCATTTATGACCAACCTGTCTCCTTCGTAACATAAATGTAAATCCAGACAAATAGTACATGCCTTAATTGTTCTTTAACAGGAATAAAAACAGTACAAAAAAATTACCCTACATGACTTGTTTTCTTTTTTGCAATGATGTTTCATATTGTGGTGATTTTAGAACTGACAACACCACCATTTCTCTGGTCAATATGCCTGTTATCTTTCTTTTGCACCAACAGGGGTCACCAGATAACAGCTAATGGATAGTGAGGTTGTTATCTTGATGAGACTGTGCTGTTCAGTATCACATCAGTGCAGAAGAACTGTTTTTCAGAACTACATAATATTGCTTGTGTAGCAGAGAGATATGTATAGCAAGACAACAACAATCTAGATACATGAATTTAGTTTAAATTAAAGATGAAGGCCAGTGACTTACAGAGCGTAGATGGGGTAGGAACCTCTCTATGTCGTTCATGTCTATGCCGTCATCTTCCTCAAACTTATTTTTGTTCATCCTAAAAGAGAGGAAGCCACATTTAATGGACTGTAACCATCAGGGATGTTAGGCAGACACACACAGATTTAATTAGTGATGGGGGAGAATGCTAAAGACATAGCTGAGATAATACAGAGCAGAGCAGCACAGGCTCATCCGAGATCTTACCCCTCTCTGTCAATATGTGGCAGGTGCTTTGGTGTTCCTCTGAAGTGTTTCCTGTGGAAATGGCTGAAGTCCAGCTTCTCTGGCTGCACGTCCCAACCTGCACCTCTACAACCCAGAGACAAAGAGATGTGTTAAGAATGTTAAAACAATGTTATAATAAGTGAAAGACCTCTACAAGCTTGGTTTCAAATTCAAATGATTTTCTATAACATTAAATGCAACAATCACATTTAAAATGAGTGGGAAAAGACATTGTTAGATGTAACTTACAAAGAGTCAAAAACCCAGCTAATCTGCTGTGTGGGCACTTGTGCTATAACCAAAAGAGTTTTGGCAGATAACTGTGTTCATGTAAGATCTTATCATTCATAGGAAGAGGCTGACTGACAAAATAGGTTTTCAGGGCCTTTAATTTTCATAATCATAAATTCAACACTGATATCATTTATTTCCATTAACCTGGCTTCATTGCAATAGGTTACAAAGTGGCTGAGCACTGCAAGAGAGTTATCTACAGCCAAACAGACACCAAGCAGCGACAATGTGCAGCTCACAGCAATAATTACTCTTTTCTGCAGCTGGGAGGTGTGTTCATGCGTTTCAGGGTGGGAGACATTTTTTGTAACACAAGTCAACATGTCACAGGAGTCACAGGACTCTGTTTACTGATTGGCTGCGTGTATTCTCCAGTCGCAATTTCTCTGTAAAAGTTAAACTATCCCTAACTATTAGTTTGGCCACTCTTTGCAGCAGAATGAGACAGCTGCAGCTCAGAGCAGCTGCTGCAGCTTCCCAGGTCTGTTTCTTTCTGTTAATGGTTCGTCAGAGCCAGGTTGTTCTCCAGTTTTACATATTTGCATTAAATGTGATGCTGGATCTAATGTGCCTTAGTTCAGATGATGTGTTTGAGGATGGTTTTATATTACCAGGAATACACTTGGAGGAACAAAAGTTAAGTGTAATGCTTAACAGTCAGTCAGTAGAAGAGACTGTGAGGTGGTGAGGTGTGGGGGAGCTACATTATAAAGGGATTTATCAATGACCACATGATGCTACGAGAGACTTGAGTCACCACTAGGTGGCGGTGGCTGATGAGACACTCACTTTATTCACTGTAATAAATTGTACTAAACAAATGCATACAAAATGTTCCCCAAAAAGTACATAGAGGGGCACAAGAGTTTTGACAAACACAACTCAAGAGTTCAACATTATTATTATACATATAAATTATTCTCAAAAATATTATTTTGCCCATACTGTACATACACACAGAGAGCAATTTGCAGCCAAACCAACCCTACCTATGAACTGCTGACCTACCAGCTGAGTTAAAATACATTTACAGCCATTACTAGTTTGAGACTATAAGCTTCAGCAAAACTTTAACTGTAAGGCCGCTGCTTTCACACAGCTTCAACTGGAAAGGCAGAAATGACTCTCAATTAAATCAGTTTTTATTCAATATTTAATCCCAACTGCACTTTGTCTTTGTCTTTGCACGGAGGGAGAGTTGCTTGCATCATCCTTTGCTCCTTCGCTGTCTGCTCAGATGTGCCAACGTGGCCGGAACTTAGGTAGCTGAAGCTGCCATGCAGCTGTTACCATGGCAACCAGTCCTCCCCTCCAGTGAAACTGATTTATGTGTCACTCACTTCCTTTTCTTTTTCTCCTCTAACTTTCAGGTCCAGCTCTTGTTTGAAAAAATCATTTAGTCGCACAGAGGCTGAAAAAGATTTATAGACCGACCTCGCTTGTATGAGATTTCAAGTATTGACGCATAATGTGTTCAGAGGAGGAAGTCAAGCCTCCAGCCAATAGGTTAAATATAAATGTACAAGAATAAAAGCTCACTAAGCTTTCTGAATACTGTCTTAGGCTAACCAGGAGAAAACAATTTCAAGATAGAGGAAACAGTGGACCCCAAATAAACAAATAGCCCTGTCGATACTCCAAGCAACGTCAGGCTGAGAAGACGTAAGAAAAGCAACTGAAAGGAAAAAGGGACTCTTAAACAGCAAAGACAGCGTGTGTCTAAATCTTTGTCATATGACCCTCCAGAAACTATGGCAGGAATTCAGACCAAGTAAACTGTACAACATATTAGGTCTGTGAATCAGCGAGGCACTTACCCGTGTGAGTCCATCGTGTTGGCAGCCCATATGTCTGTCCCCAGGATGTCAAAGGAGCCGTCTCTGTTCCCATTCTGTCCCGACAGCACACAAGGAAAATATTTTCAGTATGATTACAAACACCTCTTACCAAACCATCACATACCGGGCTTACTTAGCCTGTATTTAAGATTTACAAACAGATGCACCACTGGAACTACTCTTCCTAAAAAGCAGATTCGTTTTTAATGTTTTTGGGTTTTTTTTTGGAAAGAAATTCATAGTTTTTTCCAAACTTATCAACTGTGATAATGAGCAGTGTGAGTATATATATGTAACTACAGTTTTCTTCAGTGTATTTATTCTGTTGATTAAAGAGGTATCCCACCAACTTGGTGCTGCACTTTCATAAAGTTGGGGAACTTGTGAGAGACAGATTTAAAAGAGGGTGGTTAAAATAGAAGCAGCAGAGACTGAGATATTCTGACTCTTAGTCCATAGCATGAGCAAAGCTCTAAAAACTCTGGATCCTACACTTCCCATAATGCAACTCAATAGCATCTGTCATTAGACCGTGTTTGCCAGGTAAATGCCCACAGACTTTAAACTGGTTTTGTCAGGCAAAAAAATTGAGGCTAAAAGGCCCAATCCTAAAAAGACTCCTCACTATCATATAATCAGGGGTGTTATTTTTCAGACTTAACAAAAGCTCTTCAGAGCCACAGAAGCCATGAGACAACATTTTTTAGGGGCTGAGTAATTTTCCTTATAACAGATAAACTGATCTTCATTTGCAAAATTGGTGCCAATTAACATTTAATGATGGTGAAGGTTTGATTTCTAGTGACATGTTTAGGTGCTTGAGATTCCAGAGGGAACAATACAATGAGTATGGCAGGACACGTGACAGATGTAGCAAACATAACATTCATTCAAAGTCTCAAGCTGTTCCCCTTCATTAGTTTCAGAGGTGATCATGTTAGGAAAAATGAGATAATGTGGTGGTGGCGGTAACAGACATATACAGCAGACAAACACACACACACACACACACACACACACACAGGTGTATCTGTACCTTCGCAGGGCCTGTGAACTGGTTGTTTCTGCCTCTGCTGCCGGAGCGTGAGCCAGATCCTGGTCTAGACCCTGAACTGGGCCTGGACCCTGTACTGCCGTTACTGCTGTGTTCCCACTCATCCTACAGAGTTGTAAATGAATGAAAAGAAAAGGACTGAGTATTCTGATAAATCCAAAATGTGATTCATTTTCTCTCACAATTAAAGGGATACTTTGCTGATTTTCAACAAGCTTTGTATCATTAAAAATCTGGGTAGTATGTGCAAATGAACTGTGGTAAACTTCCCTCCATCTTACCAGTGCCCAGATCTCCCTGTTCATCTCAGTGCAAGTTGCTGGCTCTAAGGCTGTTGCTTGAACTACAGATTATACTTATACATTTTCATATGCCTGCTAACGCGGACACACAGAGCACAGAATAAGATCACGAGAGAGACAAACCCCTCTCTCAAAATTAGACCAAACTCCAATGAAAAGTAGGCAGCTGGCTGACCCTGGCACATTTACAGAACTGATATCTAACGTGTGTTTTCCTTATAAATATAATTAAATGAACTGACTGGTCTGCCTTTTTGTTATTGGAGGCAAGATTGCCATATCTCTTGCTATTGTGTTTTATTGATTGGGAAAACAATCGAGAGAACAGAGGACAGTGCAGCACTTTGGTTGTTGAAGATGAGATAACAGCTCCCATTTCTATCACCAGATGTTTGCTTCTCTCTTTGCCGAATTATTTCTGATTGTTGTTAATTGCTTCATTAAACGCTGCGTGGGAAAACAGGCCCCAAGGGTCGCGAAAAATTTCAGCTTTATTACCAAGCCTTGTATAATGTGATACTTTCTGAAACAGCATGTTAAAAACAAACTCCCTAATTTTGTTGCACTGAAAATGAATTTGATGCATTGGTATACACAATGACATTTCAATTCTAGTCTCTGTCTTTACCTCCCTCATATTTTAGATCTCTCTGCGCTCTCTGAACCTCTCAACCATGCTGCCTCACCACTCACTTCCTGGTGAATCATACCAATCAATCTCTGGGGAGTGATAATACTCTGTAGAGTCAGAACAGAGCAGAGCAGCACACACACACACACACACACACACACACACACACACACACACACACACAGATATTTAGCAGACTAACTGACTGATAATTCATTTAGGATTATTTAATTACTGGCTCTAGCCTCACAGTATCCCATGTTAGTCATTAAAAGCATACTTCGTCTATAGCAACCACAAGAAAGCAGACGAGCTGTGGACTGCTTAAGGCTGGTGTTACAGTCTCTTCTAATCATACAGCTGAGCAGCTGACAGCGAGGGAAAGACTAACCCAAACACAAAGAACTGAGAGCAGAGCAAACCTATACTTTAATTAATGTGATGCACCAGTGACCAGGAGGTCCAAATGAGCACAGAAGTAGACAACAACAACAACATGGAAGTGGCAGTAAAACCACTGTTGTAATGCGGGGTAAACACGATTTCCTTGCCTCTAATATTCTGAAATAGTGTTTACGTATTTTTTGCTCCTGTTTATGGGGTAAAACCAAGCCTACTCTCATAGCTTTTTCAGACTAGCACCATGGGTTTATGGGTCAGATGAATAAATTAGATGGAAATATGACATTATCTGAAATGTGCTGCATCACATAATATTGCTCAAATTGAGGTAAGTACTGTAGCTATTACCACATTAGTTTTGGGTTTTTTTGTGGTCTTCTTATGTCCAGTTTATCTAGGTTGTTGCTGACTTAACATAACTTGATAAAACAAGCACTGTTATTTATGATCTATACTCTCACACCATTATGACATTATGTTGTTATTTGCAGTATTTTAAATAACCCTGGAAGTTTAAGTGCCATTCTGTGCACTGTAAGACTTTTAAAATGGAGCCTTCTTAAATCTTCAGAAAGTAAAGGACAGGCTAAGGAGAGGAGATGTAATGTTTGTAACAGTTATGACCGGTTGAGAAACATACATGAGAAACACTCTGTTATTATACAAACACTGATTTATAGTAAAGACCATACAGACTTTATTTGACTCCAGATTTCTTTTTTTAAGATGGAGTCTAATAGGTTCCATCTTTCATTCATTATGGTCCTTACGATGAATGGTATGATACGATTTACCAACCCCCATCTCTTTTGAATCACTGTATCCAGGCAATGCATAACTAGACTGTGAATGGTTATTTAGTTAATTCATTAAAGGTATACTATGCAGGATTTTCCTAAAAAGCAATGTCTATACCTGTACAAAAGTTATCCCCCTCAGTCATCTCATGTGACCCACCAAAAGTGTGTGGCGGTGCATTTATCAGCAGAAAACCTGCCCCTCTGCCTGTATTTATTTTGTTTCTTCGTCTTTTGCTGTGTTCTAGACCAGCTGTTCCCAACTGGTGGGTCGTGGTCCAAAAGTGTGTTGTGCATCCATTCTGAATGGACTGCAAGGGACTTGTGAATGTGTTAAGTTTGTAAAAAACACACTTTATTTTGAAGTACAATGAATTTATGGCACAGAGCTTTTGTTTTGAAGTGCTGTTTTCTGCTGTAGAGTGAGGGACTAACAAACAGCTACTTAACAGAGACAGCAAACTAGCTTGAGGACATGGTCAATCTCAAGTATGACGCTGATTAGTTGAAACTGTTGGACCTTGAACTAATGACTAAGATAAAATCTGGACGGTGGTGTGTAACCCCTGGCCAGTGACAGTACCCATGTGAGGTTGGGACTTTCTGAAAAGGTAGTGACCACATGCCAGACTGTGGGTAGTACGCATCCAAGAGGAAGCTATGAAAATTACAGACACAGCCCTGAAGGAACACAAATATAGCGAGGCAAAACAAGTAGGTGCTGGTAGTTAGCTTCCTTTGCTTGCTAAAGTATCAGCTTTTCCATTACCACAAATGAAACTTTGCTACAACAGTAGCTTGCAGTGCTCATACTGCAGTGTGGGGAGGAGGGGGCAAGTTTGAATGTAGTGTTCCTGCATAGTATACCTTTAAGGTAAACTCCACACACTAACACACACACTTACTGGCTTGGTTGAGCCTCTCCCCCGTGAAGACGTCCAGCTGCCATCTCTCTTGTTGTTACAGTCATCTGTCCACTGGAGGAGAAAAATGGGGGGAGAAGGTGCTATCATTTCTGATCATTTCCAAAAGCAAATGTAAAGGTAAAAGTAACAAATACAGTAAGTATGGTGTTTTGATGCAGGCAGGACCCGCCGGTGTGTTTTGGAAGATACAAACCAGAGACACCACTAAAAATAACCACTGCTGCTAACAGATATGGGACAACTGAGAGCATGTCATCCGTTGAAATAATAAGGCTCTGACCTGTGGCACCTTGCCACCATTGTCCAAGTCCAAGTCTCCATCTGCCTTGTCTCCCAGAAGCCCCTGCACCTGGTACTCCAGCACATAGCTGTCGATGAAGCGCTCCAGCTCCTCTATCTCCTGTGAGCGTGTGCTCCCAGCCTCAGACGACGCGGATGCCACCGAAGAGTTCTCCATGACAACCGGTGAGGTGACGGGTGGAAGGGGAGGAGGGGGAGGGAAGGAGGAAAGTGACCTGTGCAGGGAAGAAGAGACAGAGAGGATTAGAATGAAATAAAAGCATTTATCTCCTATGACTGGAAGTCTAGCTGGTGTCTACAGTAAGACCTCCAGTATCAAAACAATGACATCATTGTCAACAACCTGTTGAGAACAGCACCAGTACAGCTGAAACGGGTTGTCAAGTACTCAATTTCTTGATTGACAAAACTTTATCTGCATCTATTTTGATAATTAGGTCATCTTTTTAATCATTTTTCAAGCAAAAATACCAAACCAGTTTCTGAAATATGATTTTATTCTTTTGTCTTTTTTATCTGTGGGAAATTATGACAGGAATATTTTTTTCCACAATTTTCTAGGTAGCAAGCAGTCAATCGATTCGATAATGGCAATGATTGTTAGCTGAAGCCCAAACTATCAGCAATAATAACAGGCATTTCTCTCACCTTGGTCCCTTCACAAACACTCAAGGAAGGCACATAACCTCACTGCTGCCAACAAACATCCACATACACTGCATGCACTGCTTGCTTCCAAAGTGTCCAACAGCAAGACTCCCCCTACAGCTAACCTCCTCTGGTGTCACCATTCATACAACTCTCCATGTCCATTTCCCTCTTTGTTTTTACACCTCTTCCCTGCTGTCTCTCTCTATCTCTCTCCTGTCAGTGTTTGTGTTTGATCACCTGACCAGTGGCCAACGGGGAAGCAGCTTCCTGCCTGGCTGTCTATTGCTACTAAGCTCCTTTACATCATGGCTTGATCACCAGCCATGCAAAGAGGATTTATGGCCCTGGAGCACGCAGAATGGTATCTGCTGAGCCCTGGGGACTCGCTGGGGAGCCCTGTGCATTTGCAGCCAGCAAGTCAGTCACACAAAGTTTAAAGCCTCTGTTGTGGTTTATAGCTGCAGGGCTATCCAAGTCCATGATAATGAGGAGTGCTACATCCTAAATGTCCATAGTCTATTTAATTATCACACAACAACATGTCAAAGTGAAAAATATACTGAGATCACACCAACTATTTCAACACGACAAATTAAAATCTTCATCTTTTAATTCCTTTTGGGCACCAACAACACTAAAAACCATATTTACACCCACTGACTTACTTGCCAAGTACTAACAGGAGATGAATGTCCCTTTGGAAGATCAGATCTCAGGGTCAGCTACAGGACAGCACCCCTGTTGAGCAAGAGACCTGAACCTGAACCTGTCTCTTGCACAAGGACAGCGGTTCTCCCTTCTCATCACTACCCTCCCGCTTAACTTTATGAACATCGTTAATCTCTGCACGCTATGTAGCAGAGTAAACATGTCCTAATCTGACCTACAGTGAAATCAGTCATATAATCCATACATGTCAATAGTATAATCCATCCACCTACTGATACCAGAGCTTTGATTACCATGGTGATTTGTCGCTAGCAGGTTACAGATTCATAAGTGCTGCCATCAGCTGCCTTGACATTTTTTTAACCTCAGGAAATTACAACAACAAACAGCACATGTGATGCATAACCCGCATGGGCTATTGTGTATGCATTTGCACATGCTGTACATGTATGGGCGCACACACATACACATGCTTGCATGCACTTAGATTTGCACTAACTTCATCTTCGTGTGAAAGGATTTGTCCTCTTTAAAAAAATAAACTCATTAGTTATTCCTACTGTTTTTATAAAGACTCATCTCAGTGTTCATGGTGATTTGATTTGACACTTCAAATTTCAAATTGAACTACTGGCCCAGTTTTTGTGTCCTGTTCCTGCGTGATCATGTGCTGCCCCAAAATCAGACCATTTATGTCGCAACACCAATATGTGTCCCAGCTCTCACCCAGTCATTCAGGTCATGCTTCTCTCCAGTTCTTCCAGCCTGATTATTACATTGAATTGCCTGCTCTTTCCACTTTATTCATTTATTTATTTGACTCTCTGAAGTTTCTGAGGCTGCAGTTAACAGTAGAGTATTATTGAATTGTGTTTTTAATATTTTGTACACCCCCGCTTACATAAGTAAGGTTGTAGGAGCCTTGATTTTTCATCTCAGTTAATAATTTCAACTGTAGCAGAGCTCCATCAATTAAAATCCACTTGAACAAATAGAGAAGTATACAGTAGTAGTCTGGGTGTTTGCAAGGGTTTTATGCATACTGGTAACGGTTGCAGCACAGTCACATGTCCTACACTTGTCCTTGACATGTAGTATAGAATTACTGCCTGTGGGCAAGCTGCTGCCAACAGCTATTGATCCGTCCGT
Source organism: Epinephelus fuscoguttatus (assembly GCF_011397635.1). NCBI lineage: Eukaryota > Metazoa > Chordata > Actinopteri > Perciformes > Serranidae > Epinephelus > Epinephelus fuscoguttatus. Next base: position 14,917,893 of record NC_064769.1, read on the forward strand.
TAATATAACTCATCTCGCTCTCTGTCTTTTTGTCTTGGTGTCTGTGATTTCTATTAATTTTAGCATCTGTGTGATACTTTCATAATACTTAATTTGCTCACCCTGCAGCAGGAGCAACAAATCACAAGGCCTGTTCATGCATTACAGTCACCCTGAATAACATTATCATCAATATCCAAAGCAAACACTGATTGTGTGTATCTATCATAGACCTGACTCAAAGTCCTGTCTATCCTGCTGTTTCATAACACATCACTTCAAATCTGCTTTTAAGAGTTGGTTACATTTGCTTTGCGTCAGCTGTGGATTTTATCTGTCAGCTTAACGATAACATCAGCGTTCTCCTGGTGGTGGGGAACAAGCTTGCCTTCCTGCCATTATGATATTGAGGTGGCACAAATATGCTCATGTGAGAGTCAATAACCCAAACTACTGTCATCCCTGTAGAGTGCAACAGAGGGGCGGAGGTTGTGGATTTCATTTGGGCCAGACAAAGAAAAGGCTACTGTATTAAGCGTGCGTGAGAAAAAACAAACAAAGAAAGACAGCAGGGTGGTGGCTCCTCTGATCCTAAACTAAACACAGAAACTGACTCTGCAAGGTTAGAAACACAAATAGCATCACAAGGAATCTCACATTAACCAAACACAAGTTTTGCAAATACACAATACTTTAAGATAAAGCAATGATGTGGGCTCTCACATTACAACACACTGATGCAAATGATGAGGGAAAGCATATACATTCATGAAGACTGTGAAATTAAATTTAGCAGTTATGATTGATCAGCCTTTCCCTTCAGGCTCAAACTAAACAGGAGAATGAGTTAGAGCTGCAACTAATATTTTTATAATCGTTATGTGTCTTTATTTATTTATCTATTTTTTGCGATTTTGATTCTCGATGCAAATTAGTCTGGAACCTCTCAGTTCACTTTGATTTCCAAGGGAAATCGACGTCCGCAGATTAAATCTCCTCTGGACACAACTGGATAGACCTACAACCAATCAGAGCGATGAAACATGAAGTAGCGCTGAGCAACAGACACATGTGAACAGGCTACAGCATGCAGAGATGAGTTGTCATGATGTAGCATTAATATGTCTGGGAATGAGCGTTGCTGTTTTTGCGATCAGAATTCAGAGCTCAAAAGCTGCGCAAGTTGCTAGTCATCGTCTAAAACACGCCCTATATCCGATAAAAGGTTGTGATTGGCCCATGTAGCACCAGTTGGATGGAAGTTTGTTTAAATGGGAGGCAGACCAGACACATCTCCCCGAGCAAATAAAACATGAGCTCGTAGATTTGTGTGGTTACCATGCAAGAAGTGTGCCAATTCTATACATCAAATCTTGTTTAATGCTCTTTATGTAGCGTCACTTAAGGCAGCGCTTGTTGGGTGTGAAGGCTACAAGTCTTAAAATTAGCAATGTGGAGTCTGACAGAAGTTAGTTTACAAAACTCTTTCACCTTCTTTTAATCTCTGCTTGAGGTTCCAAGCACAACAAACCTAAATCTTTGTCCAACCTTTCAGCAGTCAAGCTGCATTGTGGGTAATGTAAGCACCAGGTTTTTGATAAGTGAGAAGCATGCCAATGTGTGGTATAAAAAGATGACATTGCAACAGTGATTTCATTTTTCAGCCCAGTAAATGGTACAGTATAGAAAATATGCCCATCACAATTTCCCAAAGCCCAATTACTTGTTTTGTTCAACCACCAGTCCAAAACCAAAAATTTTTTAGTTGATTATATCTAATAGACAAAAAAGAAAACAATCAAATATCCACAACTGAGAAGCTCGATCCCATAAATTTTAAGCATTTTAGCTTAACAAAATTAATAAAACAATGAATCTCTTATCAAAATGGTTCCCAATTAGTTTTGTATAGACTGACGAGTCATTTAATTGGCTAATTGTTGTAGGTCAAGAGTAAGTGAAACCCAAACCTAAAACAAATCATGGAGCGCAAAACCAAGAAAGACAAACAGAGTTGTACTGACAGGCAAAGGTCACATCTGATGAAGCAATATGTTGTGGTGGTCATCGCAAAAAAATTAATGTGGGTTGTCTGTGGGTTGCTGCCATGGCCCGCCTACATGGATCATCACAGTGTGAGCTGCCTTCTCTTTCTATCCGTTTGTCCCGCTCTCCTTCCCCATCTCAAACAACTTCTTTCAGTCAAACATACCCGACTCCTCCCCTGCTCCTTCCTGCCTCCACCCTTTCGCTCTCCCTCCCTCAATTCTACCAGCTGTTCCAACAAAGAGTTGGCTGCCATATTTTTAGCTTCATTGTTGTTCTATAGCTGAAGAACTGGCATCTCAGTATGTAACACGTCTAGACATCACAGTTTACATTTACCCCTTTCAGAATATCTTGTTCAGGCAACATCATGAAATCTGAATACTTCTATTCATACATTAAAAGGAGCCACGTATTAGTGTTTAAACATCCTTATGTATGTTCTAGTTAATTGTTGTTGGCCTGATAATGAGACTGATTTGCCATTTTGTTTAAGTTCACTGATTCATTCAACAGTCAGATGCCAGTTCATTATTAGGTACACCAGCTCAAACAAACACTATGTAATGCAACAGTCATGCAGTAAATTCTACCTCACTGATGTCTTAATATAATGTTCAGTTTCAGTTGACACCGTTTAGAGGTGTCGATTAAACTGTATGGACATTTTGGAGGCTGTAGATCGCAGAGAACATAGTATAATTTCACAGCAGTAAAACTGTAGCAGCCACAATGGCCATAAACTTCAGTCAACACCACTCTTTAACGCTGGACTGAAGGACTGAAGATTATAAACTTCATGAAGGTGGGATTTATTACATGGCTGTTGTATTAGACTGGCAGCTGAGTATATTTGAGCTGAGATGTGAGCAGAGATTTAGAGGTCTGCTAACCAGGCTAAGGAAATACAGAGTAGGTTATTGAGACGGATGAATGGTGCACTAAAACTTGGTACTGGGAAACCTGTCGTAACCAGTGACACCACAGGCCAGCAGAGAAAGATCAAAACTGTAAAATGCAAAGCAGCATGTCCTACAGTAAAACTGAGATGAATACTGTGCCCAAAGCCCAGCACTGTCCAGACTGATACTGAACTGGCCAGACAGACACAGTGTGGCACTGGACTGCACACTGTTTCTTTGTTTGAGAGGCAGAGACAGATCTACACCATCCATACCTCATGATGAGATTTAGAGTAGATTGATTACCTGCAAAAAGAAACAACTGTGACCGTGATACACTGCACAACATCTCTCCCTTCTCAACTTATCTAAGCATGTCTGACACACACTCTGATGTGTGAATACAAAGGAGGGTTTCAAATAATGTAATTATCTTTTGAAACTAAACTAAGCGCAGCTCAGATGGCATGGCAAAGTGGTGAATTCACACATTCCCAGGCACACTGACTGAGAGGTGCTGATTATGTAGCAGCAATGTATAGCTTGCCAGTACTCTTCTTGGACTTACTCATTATTGACTTCTTCCTCTGTTAAGGATAAGCTTCACTCATTATCTCCTAGTGTTACTTCATAGATTTTGATTCACCGAAACAAGCTCAGCTCTAATGGGGTAAACTGTACTGATTTAAGTGAGACATTAAAAGATTACTCTTAAGCTTTATACCTCATAAAAAAAATCATTTGTGATGAAGCTGCAACATAAAGCAAACAACTGCTGCATGTAAACCATTATCCCCTGTGGTCCAGAGACCTAATGCCACCACTGTACAAGTCTCTAACAAATCAAACTGGCTGTATCGCAGCATAATAAAACAACATGCATCATAAACAAAGTAAAACAAACATAAACAAAGCTCTGAGCCACCAGTGATTTGCAGCCTTTGATATGGTTACACAACAACCAAACAGCAAGAAGCATAATCCACGCGGCCCAAACAGAGCGGAGCATGAGACCCAGTCTCCCCCAGTGGCAGTCCAAGTCAATGTTCTCACCCCATGCAGCGAGAGCAGCTAATTCGCCTAATCTGGTCTACTACTGACTGGCTGGCTTAACAAAGTCACACTCAGGTGTAAATGTAATCTGGAGTAGTCTATTTATGAGGCGTTAGATGGAGCAACAAACACAATTGTGATCATTTGCAAACAGCAAAATGTTTTATGTACAGGAAGTGCTCTTATGGATGCATCAAAGTTGGCTTTTGTGAAAATTTGAGAGGCACTGTGGAGATACAAAATCAGTTGCCGTTAATGGTTTTGCATGGTGTTTACTCCTCGATCCCACCAGCCCTTTCAGTACAGCCTCAACAGTATGCTTCCCTGTATTTCACTGCACATATGGGCACATGCTAATAAAAAATTGGAATCTTGTTTTGCATGGTGCCTTTACTATTTCATACACCATCAGTGGAGAGCGTAAGACCAGTGTGAGATCCTGGACTGGATTTGGGCCTCTTTTCTTCTGTAGTATAAACAAAATATGTGTAATTTTTCAGCAAGCTTCAGCAACACAGGTGGCAAATCTTCAAAATGTTGCCGCAATGTTCCTGGCAAAGTTTTCAGCACATAGTTTTCACTTTGCCTGTCCCAAAGTCTCAGTTCACTCACTTGCAATGCTATGGAAGAAGAAAAATCAGGCTTTAAATAGACAGTAACAATCAATTCTACTCCTGCATGAAGTCTCAGGACATCCAGAGTGTCACTGTAATGTGGAACTGGTGTGGCAGGATATGAACAGGATATAGAAAACCTCTGTTCACCTTCAACATCAGCAGTCAATCGTGGAAATCACATGCAGCTTTCAACCTCAACACCTGCATGATGGAGGCATGAAAACCCAGGCAGTAGACATGCAAGATGTCACTGAAATACATGCAAAATACACAAAACCTCCCCAACTGGGGAAGCAAAAATAGCCAACAAGAAAATGGTAATTACAAAAAGTTAGAGTACAAGGCTGATCACAACACTAAAATTAAGGAATATGTGTTTGCAAAACTAAAACTACACACCAACTTCAAAAGGAGTCTGTTGTAATTCCTGCCTCCCATTTACTGTAACAAGCTGCTGTGAGTAAACGTGTTTACTCATACAGTTTGAGCTGAATGACCTGAATCTAGAGGAACAGACCAGTGGAAGATAGCCTGCACACGCCACAGAGGGGGGTCCGAGGGTATGTGTGTGTGTGTGTGTGTGTGTGAGTACACCTAAAACAATACCCACATTGTCCTCCAATGCCCCTAATGTGACCTAATGGAAGAGCATTGGGCATGTGCAGTACTGTGGGACTGTAGCCCAACAATGCCATTCTGTCCGGATCCACACACACACAAATACAAAGTCCTGGCAAACAAGTGAGGGTGTGTAACTCAGCTCAGCTTCACAGTTGTGTATGGAGTATAGGTAGAAGTTCTGAGGCCTCAAAGCTGAACGGCAACAAAGGTGAAAAGAGAGGCAACAAAGGTTAGTCGGCTACAGAGCTGCAGGCATTATTGGAGAGGGTCGAACACATGAGATGATGACAAAACAAGTAACTCTGAGTGCAAAAAGGTCGGCCATAGAAAGACGGTGACAATAGCCCTGCAATTGTTTGTTTCTAAAAGTAATTTGCTAGAAGCACGCTACATATACAAAGCTAAAGGCCTTCTACCCTCAGCTTTAACCTGATGTGATGTAACCTCTAACCACCTGATGTGTCTCTCCTCCTGCACATTTTCATCAATCATGGTCCGGGTGATCTGATCTTCCTCTCGTCATTGTCTCTTTTCCCACTCACTCATCCATACACTTCAGGCAACCTAATGAGCAGCAGTTCCCACTGAAATGAGGCTAGATCTGTGCTACGCAGGCTGAGTCAGGGTGTTCCAGTTTACTGCAGGCTACTCCCACTCTCTCCATAACATGCAGCTGTGTGCGCTCCTCCTCCACATTCTTCAAAGCACTGCATGCGTATACCTGGGTGTGCGTCACAAGCCCTAAACCAGGGATACTCAATTTGTTATGCCCGTGGGGGCACTTTTGCAAAATGACAGGACACCAGGACCAGTTAATAAATAAACATTAATAATAAATGGCACCATTTTTTCCACAAACAAGCTCTATTTTGATGGTTTTTATGCACTTTGGCACCTTATGAGCACTTAAAGTACCAAAAATTCCCAATGTGAATCAATTTATTTTTTGAATTATGAAACACCCAGCACCCATAAGTTCAATATCACTGCCTTAAACACTATCCCATTTCTTAGACTTAGCTTTAACATGAGGCATAAAGGTAAAAATGACACACTGCTACTCACACGAGCCCCTCGCATCATTATTTGTTACTGTTACTCTGGGATCATTCTTTCATTTTCTGACAGTGTTTGTCCTCTGAGGGCAGAGTTCACCCCTTTAATCACTCACTCACATCATTATGCAGCAGTCGAATGTGCTGCTGGGACTGCAGATCACTGAGCTGATGACACTGCACCCACTCTGCTTAGATGGTATAAATGAAGCTGTGTTTCAGGCCAAGTTTAAACATCAGCGATACTGATGTTTCTATTACTGGGAGAGCTCAATCATAGTCTTTGTATTTTATTCCTCAGTTGCTATCAAGTGTAAATTGGACTGTTGCTGTGATGTAGACAGGTAGGGTCCTAAAGAATGAGAGGCTGAGTTATAAGGGTGCACCTACTGATGATCAACAGCAGTCTAAGATTACAGTGATTAGATCAGATTAATGCAAGAGAAGACCAAAGTAAAATGCTACTTGAATTTCTCGTGCCACCTCTGTCATGAGGCAATCAAGCGGTTCGGTCATCAAGAAAACACCAACTTAAAATTACAAAGTTTCATATACATGGATAAGTTCTGCATATATTGTACAGCTGCAAGATGAATCTAAGTCAGGATAAAATGCAATATGTCAACGAACTGAACTGTGAATCTGGATGAGACCTTAAGCATTTTACTGCGTAGGCCTATGCCAAATATTTCCTGACTACAGCACTAAGTAATATAACTGTCACAACATGCAGCATGTATGCATTATGCAACAGCATGGTCGATTTATATAGTGCTCCAGATGTTTGTTTTATTCTCTGTTTATTTATATGTATGATCCCACAAGTGGAAACATATTATATAGACTTATAGATTACTTATTGCTATATAGCTGTGTCACCACATGGATGCATGTTTCGTGGGTTCCTACAGATAACATCCACACATACACTTCCATACATTTCCTGCACAAGCTTGAGCACTGTCACAAACATGTCATTCTCTATGGTGGAAATAACTTTGGCCAAGTAGTCCAGGCCTATGTGAAATCTAAACAGAACTATGATTATATTATATATATTATCTACACGTTCCATTGTACAGTGTTCACAAAAGTTTAAAAGAAAGTTGACCAATGACTGGATAAGTCTGGATCAACTTCAGCTAACAGGCACCAAGCCAAGTTAAATACCTCTTTAAAATTAATACAGACACTGGCTGAACCAGACTTACAACTAGGCAGACTTTTTTATTCGCCAATGCCTCCAGCTGAGGCTCCACGGTAATGCGGGCAGCCTGGACAAAGATCAAACACTGTGAGGGTATCCCTCATTCAAAGGAGCTCATTTTCCTCTCAGCAGGATCAAATAAATTCGATTATCAGTTCACTAACCAACTCTCCACTGAAAAAGCTGCCTGTTTAAGATAAATCATGCAAATTGATTGATAAATCCTGTCACATATAAGTCAGGAGGGTCTCAGCTGTGTGACTTGTGTCAGCATGCAGGCATTCCTTTACCGCTGCTAAAGTCCCTCTGATCCAATCAGTCTCCAAACAGCAGGAATCTCAGGAATGTTATGGGTGAACTGAAGTTAAAAACAGCAGTCAAGACTCCTATATGATAGACCACCTAGTTTTGAAAGTTTGCTAACTCACAAGATATGAGTAATGATGAGGGGACAAGATTATAGCACATGTACAACATGGTTTAGGTTTGTCCCATGGGTGCTAATTAAAAATACGCAAACCAACAACTTAAACAACTGGTCTTATGTGCTTCAACTGCTTCAGTGCTCAGAAGAGATGACAGATCTTACATTATATATGAGTAAAATGTATATCATTGATTTCTCTGTCCTGCCAGACTAGCAGCAGCTGTGATCCACTCTTTGTTGTTAGAGTCAACAGCTGAGACAGGCTGCTGACCTGCTGCGTGCTCAGCTCCTTTCCAGTACACACTGACATCTAACATTATGAATGAATATTCTTAGCCTGCAAGTATAACGTTAGTGAAACCTCAGTGATTGCAAAGGTGACCTTACAAACTGACCATAACGATCCCATGATTCCCTTAGCTACAGTTTTTCCAATGTTGCACTACTATATAACCACGCCCATGCTGTCTGGGATGCTAACATGGTATGTATCCGTTAGCAAAGTGCTTCAACTTGACATGATGTTTATGGTTATCCAAATGACTGCACCACAATGTGCCTGTCAAAGTAACAAAGCCACATCTGGAAGAGCCTCCACACCCTGGCGTGTCTGCCCGCGTATCACCGGTAACAATGGTGACGCAAGCTTTGCGGCTAACCAGCCGGGCTAACGTTAGCTAGCTACTAAGTACAACAGTAAACAACAGGCCACATAATACGGCTTTAAACCCAATTTCGTCAACTGTGCTGTATCAACAGGTCTGCTAAGTTGAGGTCAAACCATAACCAGGTCACTCACGGCGACAACTCGCTACAAATCCAGCGTATCTCATAAAACTGTTATCTGGTTACCACGGTTATAGCACTCCAACCGACAGACACCTTCACCCGGCTTAAAATAAAATAAATCCTCACCCGAAAAGAGATTGTGACTCCTGGTGAACCCGGGATCACCTCCTGAGATCAAATCCGCCGTGTCATGGGTGTGTTTTGTCAAAATGAAGAGTGGAGGAGAGGATTAGCTATGTGGTGGTAGCTACAACTCCGCCGTCCCGGACTGAGGAAAAAGGGAATGCAGGAATGTGACGTTCAGTCCGGTTTGCTGGCAGCGTTGACACGTGCACTCAGGAGCGACGCATTGTGGGAAAAGGAGTCCAGTATTCATGTAGGTATTGATTGAGAGGATACCTGATTAATAACTGGTTTGACGTGTCGCACCATCCTCTGCGGTTGCCTCCCTAGCTGCCAGGCTGACAGTGTTGATACAGCAGCATCAGGTGATCAACTGAAATGAAATAGAATAAAAGGAAACACTTTATAATCATTTAGAAAAAGATTGAGCCATCCTCTTGTTACAATCTCACATGAATCTTTGTGTTATAAATCCATTATGGTAGCTGGAATAGTCATATCACAGTGATGTAAATATGACCATCTTAGTGATTGATTGATTTAGTCATTTATTTATCTAAATTGAGGTTACAAAAAACTACAAAACTACAAAAACAAAATTGTTGACACAACCATCTCAACACTTTTAATAGAAAACAATTCCAAATGTATCACCACCAGTGGTGGAGTGAAGGTACAGGTTATACCCTTTATCTGGCAGTTTATAGCACCCACCAGCTAAAAATTAATTGGAATATATAGGAGAGTCTATCCACTTCCTCCTATGTTACCTGCCCATCTAGTGGTACACCCACCTCATCAGCTAGGCCCTGCCACTACACCACTGATCACCACCAACACAATAACAAAACAGGCATTTTTCTAAACTTGTAAAATTTTAAATTTGCATTTACTGCCAAACATTAAAGCTCTTTAAAAGCTAATAATATCTGATATGTTCTGCTTGTTTGCTACTAAATGGAAAATAAAATGGGAGACTGCGCAAGCCGACAGTCCCTGATATGATGGTAAACTGCTGGCTGGTGCAGCTGATATTCTTTCAAAAGTAACCTTTATTAAGGATGGTAATAAGAGGCAGCTGTTTTAATTTCATCATACACATGTTGAATGATGACAATAAAGGTCTTTCTATTCTAATAGAAAGAAGTGGAGAGTGGAGGAGAGGATTAGTTTTGCTAAGTTTGATAAGTGATAAGTTTTGCTCTTTTTTCAGGGGCCCATTTGTAAATTATCTTAGTGGCAAAGATTTATCTTGTGTGTTGGACATAATGGAAGAAGCATAATCACACTCTGCATTAAAACTCACTTAAACTTGTTGTGTTGTGTGTGTGTTGTGTAGAAAGTAACTGTATTACACAGTATGCAATGAAGGACTTGTATCAGTGTCTGTCGTATAGAACCCCCAATGTAATTTTTCTTTCTTTGCCTTTTTTTCATTTATTATTGTTATTATCATCATGATTATCATTTACTGTTGCTGTTTGTGTTCCTATTTACTTATTTTTTTTTTATACATGTGAGTGTGCTACACAATTTTTCAGTTGCTTGTCACTGTGTATGTATTTATTTTAAAGAAAGGCAGGACTTTTGTAAACATTCATACATTTGGTATTCTAAATGTTATTTTTACATAGTGTTGAAAACTTAATGAACAGATTGTTGGGGGAAAAAAGCTCTTTACACTTCATTGTCCCCATGGCTGAAGCCAAATATAGCAGCCATTGCTGGTATATTTTCATTATTTACTTGTGGTCATATACTTTGCTTTATCTGTCACTTCTTGCAGAATCCAGCCCCACAGATAACATGTGTTTGAATAATTTCCCCTTTTCTCTCCCTACATAGTTGGTCCACCTTGGCAGAGGACTGTTTGTTGTTCGTTAAGTAACTGATAGTTAATGTAGTAGCTGTTAGCCGTAATAGAACAGAGTGGCATATTGAAATTAATGTAAATTTCAGCACTTTAAATGTGCAGCTGAATCATTATAAAACATTGTTAGGACGGCCTTTATGTAAAATAATCCTAAAAATTAATTGTTTCATTCATATTTGTCAACTCTAAAATTCTGCTCTACTGCCTCTCACATAATTGCACATGTAAGACATCTACACAAGGGCTCTAAACAAATGTAGTACAAATTAAACCCACTGTATCTGAATACTCCACCGAGCACGACTGCAGATCACAGTTAAAGCCTGCTGAAGAATCTTGCCAATGTAATCATGACCCCTTGTGGATGATGAGAAGAGTGCAGTTGGAGGATCAGACTGCTCAGCTGTCCTGTGTGTGAATCTGTGGATGTGTACTTATTTTGAGTATGGATACTACAGGGATTTATCAGGGTCCTTAGTCAATATGGCAGGCAGCTGGAAGATGGCGTTCACACAGATTGACTGACAGATAGACCTGCGTATAGTAAACATGACACACAATATAGACAGATGAACTAAAGACAGGCAGATATGTCTAAAAAAGGTAGACAGCACCCTCCTGCTCCAGATGGCTACAGAATATGTTTGCCACCACCGTCAGAGGCTAATTAACTATCATGGCGTGATAAGGACTCCAGCAGGTCACCACACCCCCCCACCCTGTTCCTCTTCTTCATCTTCTCAGTCTCCCTTTCCTCCTCACTCCCTCGCCCAGTTCTATATCTATCCTTAGTCGTCCCATAATTACTTTTTTGTCCTCTCCACATCACCCGCAGCACCGCAAGCCATTCATCCCTCCGTTTCTCTCCCATACTGCTGTGCGTTTTCTCAGTGCAGATGCCTCTTTCCCTGTCATCTCTTCTCATATGAACATACCTTTCTGCTTTTGATATGTCACGTGCCACCCTGAAATCTGCACTGAGAAAAAATATCAGAAAACGAGAACATTTACAGGAATACACTGAAATAATTCACTCTGTCTTATAAATCATGAATCTGTTTTAAGTTAATGAACCCACTGAACTGCCGATTTGAGGCTTGTGTGAAGCTAAGGTGTAAAAGTTGGTAAGAGTCAAAGCACTTTGCACTGTTGCCAGGGAAACCATAATGGTGAGCTGCTATATAATTTCAGTGTTCTAAAAATGTCAACACTTGTTGCAGCGCACACAATACTTGTTCGGAAAAGTTGTTCACAAAAACTAATCCATTAACATTATTTCATTACTTCATGTTCTTAGTGTATTTAATAATGTTAAAGACACCCACAGAGGAGCCAGGATTCAAACCTTTTCCATGCGTTTAGTCAGAGTTGTATAGGATGAGAGCAAGTAAGGTCACACAAATCTTAAAGTATAATGATCTCAGTCACATTCGCTTGTAGACCTTGCCAGCAGTTTATGAATATATATGAATTTACATGTAATCATAAGGTTTTTTTTTGTCAGTTTTCTTTTTGTTAAAGTGAACTTTGCTCTTAATATCCATTTTAATGTTGACAGCAGCACTGTGGTGGTAAAGAAAGAGGAACAGGAAGAGAGTCAAAGGCTGAAATTGGCGTTGCTCCTTAAGTCGCCCTGCACAAAGCTGAACCCTCACCAGAGGGATGGTACCAAGGCACCAATTAGCAGTGGGGAGGGCGCATGATGATATTTCCGTGTGCTTGTGGCCTGGGCAGCTCCGTCTGTGTGTGTTATAAAAGGCAAAACCATAAACATGGAATTAGACAGTGCAGGACCCACAGCTCTTAAGGTCACAGACTCTCCCCTCCTGTGGCTTCTGAGAGCAACGGTGTGATATAAACAACGCTGGCTAGTAAACTCTTATTACTGTACTTGCAGGTTTTATAACAGGGCAGCTGATTATTTGTGCTTGTCAGTATGTGAAGTTCATTAGGCCGGCGGCCCGGTGCAGTGGTCCCCTGCTGTTCTGCTCTTTTATTGTTAGGTCGAATGGGTGCAGGAGATAGGTGTGGGAGAAAGATCACTGTGAACTAGATAGAGAGAAACTAAGTGGGTGGAAGTGACTGAACATCTCTTTGTGTAAAACACACACACACACACACACACACACACACACATACATACAAACACAAACACGCAAACACACACACATTAACACTCAGACAAATAAACACACTGTGACTGGCCAGGGTTCAATTTGTTGAGTAACAAAAACATGATTTCTAACCAGCAGGTGGGGGCAGTAGACAGATCATAGGACTGTTGTGCACTGAGCACTGCCATGATAATGTGCTGTAACATCTACTGTAACCTACATATATACAGGGGGTGGATATTCACTCATGGAATACTTAACAATCCAATGCAATCTACTGTAACACAATATCCCTGCAAGTACTGCAATATATCCCATTTTGTTGAGACTGTCAGACATTTAGTCAATTCTGTGGTAAAAATAAAAAAACAAAAACAAAAACATAGATTACTGTTAATTTTAAATGTTCTCCACAAACTTAATCAACAAGCAGGAGCCTGAATCCTGGGAGGGAAATTTGTTACCTCATTTGAGATGAATCCTCCCCAAATCTTGAAAACTATACATTATATGAAAGAAGGCCAAGTCTGTTAACCATTTGAGGATCCCCATTATTGCCAAGTATTGCAAAAATCAGGAGACATAAAAATAGGATTGTATTAAAGTGAAAATACAAATATGAAAAAATACAATAAACATATGTGCAATTTGCTTTAATTTATTCATTTGATCATAAACGCAGAGCTGCAGCTCACAACTATTTATATTATTGCTTTATCTGTGGTTATTTTTTTGATTCATTGATAATTATTTGTTGTACAAAATGTCAGGTAAAAGAGAAAAAGACAATAATGTCCTTAAGTACAAGCTGACATTGGTAAATTTCTTCTTTTGTCCGACCTAAGTAAGTAACTTCTAAAATAGCACGCAACAACTTCTTCAAACATTTGTTAATAACACACACAATTCCTTTCCTTTGATGGCCTGAAACTGTTTGTAGTCTATGCCGTTAACTACACAAAAAATGGCCAAATAGTAATTTAAATATTTGAATCACTGAGCAAATATAAATGTAATTCAATTACCAGCAAGCTACTGCAAAATGTAATTGAACTACCAGTTTTGAACTACATTCAGTTTACGACTTATGTGATAAAGGATTCAAAACCTAATTTTATTTTATTTGGGTATGTGATTTTCAGGCTTGTGCAGAAAAGAAGGGGTGCATGGGGAGCAGGGGTTATTCAAGTTGGAATATAATACTTTTCTAAGACCATAAAAACCAAATAGATGAAACTGAACTTATTTGCTCTTTACTTTGTCCTTCAGCGTCTCTCTCCAGGGGTCAAGAGGTCTCAGCGCCCCCCACCCGCCCCCCCCACCCCCATCCTCTCTGCAGCCTGACACTCCCCCTGCTGTTGAACCACGGTAGAGCGCGGAGCGTCTGAGGAGTGCGTTGACAGCTCCGGGCCGTGTGTGCGCCCGCCTGCCTGTATGGTGAGCACCCGTTGAGTAGGTGGGTCTGCTGGAAGGGAGTGGGAGAGGTGGGAAAAGGGCAGATGGAACACAGAAGGAAGTTCAGCAGCGACACATAGAGTGTCAGAAAGTGGAGAGGGACGGAGAAGGAGGGGTTCAGAGAGAGAGAGAGAGCCACAGGGACAGTGATAGGTAGAGGAGGCGAAACTGAGAGAATGAGGGGACAGATATGCAGAGAGAAAGGATGGCGGGTGGTAAAAGGATGAGGGAGAGTAAGAGGATGGAGAGGTGAGAGATGTGTCAGGTACCAGAGGGAGAGGTGATGAGCAGCAGGGGTAGGAGGGAGGGTGACAGGTAGGGATGGAGGGTGGAGGAGTTGGAGTTTGGGGGGGTGATAATGATATCAGGTGCAGGAGGGTACTGGGATGGGTGGATGGTGGAAGGATGGGAGGGAGCGGGAGACATACTTTTGTGACCTTCAACAATAGTTTGATAGTTTGGATGTGAGCAAGAAATATTCTGTCACGGAAAGATGTTATTTGTAATCATCATTTTATATAGAAATATAATGACTCATCTGAATTATGTTGGACGGGTTGTGGCTCAGTAGGGGACTTCACAGATTTGAGACTGCCCAAAAAGAGATTAATATGACTGAACCCAACAGTTTTTATTCTTAAGATCCCTCTTAAAAACAGACCAAATGATAATATCTCAAATATCCCAATCTTCTGGTTAAAGCGTTGGCCTCCAAATATACAGTGGAGTTTAAGGTAGATTATGTCACAGAGAAGATCACAATGAGGTTGCAACTGAAAACAGACACTGAGGTGTGGACTCAAGTGACATTACTTGGACTCGAATCAGACTCGAATCACAAATTTGATGACTTTAGATTTGACTAGACAAAATCAAAAACAGACTTGCAATTTGACTTGGAGTTAAACACCAACGATTTATGACATCACTTGGACAAGAGCCTTTTGACTTGGAAATACTTGATCCCCCAAGCACAAAGTCAAGGCTAATATTAACATAGTTAGCGAGCTAATGCTTTGCTAACGTTAGCTTAGTAACTTTTTTTTTAACAAACTTGTTAAAAAACTTGTAACTTGTCATTGTTCTGATGTTAAAATTACATTACACTTGGAAAAGAGGTCATTATGACTTGTTTTTGACTCGAAACTCAAAGTTTAAGACTTGGGACTTGCAAAATGATGACTTGGTACCACCTCTGAAATGGGCACACAATGTTTGTGAGTTGTTTTTTGTTGTCTTGAGTTTATGCAAGAATTCTTTTTAAATTTAATTTAAACTATCAGGATCCCCCCCTAAATACTAAAATATAAAAAATAAGAGTATAAAATAAGCTTGGAATTGGGGTCCAATATGTTTTGTCCCACTAAAAAAGTTAAATTAACCGGTTAAGAAAAAAATTGAATCATTAAACTCCTTCTCCCCCATTGAAAAATAACACCTCAAGCATTTTCATCTCAAATGTCCATGTGAGTTCACTTGAGGTTTCCTTCATTATCGAGTGGAGGGGGACTTCAACAAAATTTTACAAAAGTCAACGCGTCAAGATGACGAATGTACGCACTTAACAATAAAACCCCTTCAGATCTGCATTCTCATGTAACCACTTTTCAAAAACAGACACTACCCAATACGATGTAATGTGTTTGTTCAAATCTATTGCGTTAATTTTTAAGTCTGAACATTCGTGACAGATGCCGATGACACGTTTCCTGTTCGTTTACGTCAGCCTTCAGGGATTTTTCATTATACCTTCTCCCCCATGTCAATGTGCTTGGCAGCTTAATCTGGTCTAGTCTTTCCCATTTATGAGCTATGTAGTGGCATTATTGCTGTCTGGACATGAGTAAGTGCTGGAGTCATTTCAGACATTTGGAGACAAAGGACAAGTTGGAAAAAAATGCGAGGAATCACATTTACAGCCCAATTTAAATGTGTATTTGACCTCATTTTGGAGACCATGCTAAATTGCTTAAATCTAAATTTAACTGTAAAACAAAATACAATTTCACATTGTACAAACTCATCAGCAATAGCTTGTGAAGTTTGTCTTTTTTCCCCCCATGTCAAATCTTTATTAATAGGTCTCACACACTGTCTGTTTGCTCTTGTTTTCTGGGTTGTCTGCTCCTTGTTCACTGATACAAATGAGGTCTGGTATGCTGTCCTCTGCTCTGATAAAAAGTAGCTTTTACTGTAACATCAGCCGGTAACTTGCTTTCCCATGCATATTACTTTGCATGATGTGGCTACATGGTTTCACATTCACTCGTTTCTATCTGTGTGTGTATGTGTGTGTGTATGAGAGAGAGAGAGAGAGACAGAGAGAGACAGAGAGAGTGTGTGTGCATGTGAGGACACTTGTGTGTATGTGTGTCTGTGTGTGCTGAGCAGGAGGACTCCAACTAGGGGTGTTAAAACAGAAATCTCAGCCCACTAACTGACCTTGTCTGAACTGTACAGTGCACAGAGTGATAGCATGAGGTGCCTTCAGGTCAGAGCAGGGTGTTAAAATTATCCAACATAACATCTGTGTGTGCGTGTGTGTGTGTGTGTGTGTGTGTGTGTGTGTGTTTTTCTATGTCTTGTCTGGGAGGGGGAAAATGAAAGGAGTGTGTCTGGTTATACTGCGTTCATGCCCAGCCAAACTACATCCCACACAAGGCTGAGAGACTGCGGGCTCCTCTGGACCTTTTTTTAATTAAAAGTCCTCACCTTCTTCACTTTCTTCCATACTGTGTGTATGTGAGCGTGTGTGTGTGTTTGTGTGACCATGTCTATGTGTCATGGCTGCAATCATTTTAATGCATTCAGTGTTCTCACGGATGCTGAAACATATTTATTTTCCAGACTTGTCAAATATAGGCATGTGAGCGTTGTTCCTATGGCAGCTATGCATGATATGAAGTCAAATCTTTTCATTTTGAGTAAAATATAAATACATAAAAGCCTACAAAATATGGCAACATCACCTATCTTGTTGCTATTTGTGTTTATTTAATCAGCAGTCATTAAGTTAAATCACACAACAGCAGAATTGAACACAAAACTGAAAAATAAGTTTGCATTTTAATAAAATCAAATGTAAAAAAAAAAATTAGATATTTATCAAAACATACATTCTTTGCAGCTTCAAATAGTACTGTACTGTATTTTGCTTGCTCCATAAGAGCAGGTCTGAACTGTTTTATAACACTTTTTATTTTTATTGTGGGCTAATAAAACTTAAAGCATTGTCATCAGATGGCTGACTTGCACATTGAACTTGCTCAGGTGAGCTGAGAGTTGCTATGGTATCTGCTTGGATACCTCTTTAGTTATTGGAGTCAAGTTATTTTTAAAAAACTTTTGCGTCATTGTAAGAAATATAAGCTTTTGTGTCTGTTTAAAGGCAATTAAATGTAAAAGTGTGTCCGTGAGTTTAACTTTTTTTTCTTTATTTTCTAGATGCACTGAATTCTGTTGAGGTTCAGTGGTAGTTCAGTGGTGCAATAAAATAACCGGAAAGCCTTCAAAATGAAAGCCAGCGCTGTTTGCTGGGTAAACAGAAATGCACCCAAGAGTACACAGAGTGTTTAATATTAAATTAATAAAAAGGCATTATGAAATAACTAATTTAGGCCTAGTTTATTATTAATTTTCATAGTAATGTGTCATTATTCAGGATTTATTTTATATTGGCATTTTCTAAATCACACTTTCATTTTGTGTCATCCATATCACTTTCATTAATGACATATTTTATTTCATACTGTCACTTTTCAAAATATAGGTGTTGTCACAGCCCTCTCATCTTTCAGCCAATCACACACCACCTGCCTCTCTTTAGTGAGCAAGCTCAACAACTAGTAAGGGTACAAACCATCAGTATATAGAGTACGTGCAATCTTCTTCCTCAATAAACATATGAAAGTATAGGGGAGTTTCATTTTGACAAAATTATAGACATTCACATCATACAGTGATGCAAAAAGCACAAATTGGTGCATATAAATTAACCAGAGTGCACGAAATAAAGTGTTTGACCCCAAAACCCTCCATTTCATAACTGTCCCCCTGATACTAAAACTAAATCTATACCCTTGCAGCTAATGTTAGCTGCTGCCATCAACCCTGGCTTTCTACTCTGATATTGAGTAATAAGCCAAGTTATAACTACGCCGAGCTAAGTAGCCAGTTAGGAAGAGTGTGCAGCCTTGTAAATACAAGGGCATGTTAGTTTCTGTTTGTGTGCTGTGTAAAGTCACATCAGCAGCAAGATAACTGATTCAGAATTACTTTAACTTTGTTGTTGTTCAAGCTAACACTGGCTAATTGGCTAAATTTAGCAGCAGTTGCTAAGTGTGCTCACATTATGAAATGAAAAGTGACATGAAATTAAAAGCTCTATGAAAAATAACAATGATATAGTGAGATGAATTTCAATATTTCTGAATTATCTGACACACTGTTGTTTCATTTATATATTTCACACAATGTATTAATACATTTATGTCAAAGTTACTTGTTCATGTATCTAATATTATCACTTTTGGGCTCCATACAAGAGACATGGCTGCTATTATCAAACCCTGGACAAACAGTGAGCTAAGTATTGAAGCACCTGCGGGGCGTCACCCCAAATCCAGACCCCTAATAACAGCCTTGGAGAGACAGAAGGAGTGTGCAAAAAGTGTATGCATGTACATGTGTGTGTCAGCAGTTGGCCCGTGGTCGTCATGGTGAGGGGAGGTTGGGGGCTGCCCTGTAGCTGTGGCTAAAGACGTGATCAAGAGCACCGTTTTTTTGTGTGTGCCGTTATACTTTATATATGTGTGTGTGTTTGTAGAGGTGGCTTCACTGAACCACCCCCATACAGACAGACTTGGTGCTTTATAGGTCTTGTGTGCAGCAGGGACGGGGTGTGGGTTTCTTTTCATCATGAACAAATGGTACAAAAAGACACACAATGTGGAGGGAGACAGCAATATGTATCCAAGTTTCACATTTATGCTCTGTAAAGGAAGAGGTAAACACACACTGACACGACGTGCGAGCAAGCTGATTGGTGTCTATTGCCAATAATTGCTGGTTCTAATCATTTGGACAGTGTGTGTGTGTGTGTGTGTGTGTGTGTGTGTGTGTGTGTGACTCATGCTGGAACATGCCTGTGTTTCAGATTTCTTAGTTTTGTAGTCAGTCACGTTCTGTGTGTTGGCAGAAGCGGCAGTTTCATCATCATCACGAACACACACACATACACAAACATACAAACACAGTCATCGAGTTTAAACGAGGCCTCATGTTTGTAATGTACAGAGCATTACACAAAATTACATGTAACACACACACACTTTTTTTTTTATTAAAACTACTTTCTTTTAAGGAGCATTTACTCAAGTACAGTTCCTAAATACAATTTTGAGGTATTTTTGACGTACTAAATTTGAATGCCTTATATTTGCATTGTCACTTGTTCACACATTTCTTTGAGAAAAAGAAAAAAATTGTAAATTATTTTATTTTATAAAGTTACTGAGATATGGAACCTGGCTGTCTTTCAAGTCTTCGTTACAGTGGCACCTATCAGCTTCATGTGGATACCATATAGGCTAAATGTAGCCTACAGATTTTTGAGACTACCACACTATTTTATACCTCTTCACTTTATTTCAGAGCATACTTTTTACTCCACCACATTTTTTCAAATCTTTAATTTGTATTTTTTTTTTTTTTTTTTAGGGGAGAGCGGGGTCAGTTGAGACAGTACTTTTCCAGCAACTTAGAAAGCAACTCTGCCTGTGCCATTCACCATGCTCATACTCAGCCACACACTTTTCACTTTCAGCCTTAAACTGGAAACCTTCTGACTATTACTCATATTTTATTCACAGTTTTGAAATCTACAGCGTGCACCTACAACAGTTTTGGTTCTTTTGGAACTGTTTTTCTACCATACTGTTTTTAGTTACCCCACATACAAAAACATATTGTTCGTAAGCTGATTTTCTGGCCTATCAGTTCAGTTCATGCTAGTGTTAGCTGTCTGAATTTCTGTTGGTAGGTAGTACAACAGACAGTTGGGACAGTGGGAACTGTCCCAACTGTCTCCATGGGACAGTTGGGAACTGACCCTGCCCACTGGGAGGCAGAATTTGGGGGGGGCATGATTTTACAAAATCATGCCTTTCATGATTGGGTTAGGCACTAAAAAACTAGAGAGATTGTTAGCAGACACCTGCATCTGTCCAGGGATCAAATTATTTTATTACTGTTCCAGTAGTCTTTGAGTAATGGAGGCTCATTTCATGTCGATTCAAAGATGTTCCAACCAGCCCCGCTCTCCCCTATTAACAAAGAAACTTAGTATCAACTTAAACATAAAATATGTGAGCTGTTTTAGAAAATACAACCAAACTGTATATTGATAAGTTCAAATGACTTCCAATGCTTCCACCACATACAACAGTAAGATGCTTGAGTATCACTAATAATTAACCAATAAAAGGTTGTATGATAATGCAGGGGTCATTCTGCATACTGATTTCTATGTGGTTTGGGTCATGGTGAAGAGGGAGCTGAGCCAGAAGGCAAAGCTTTCGATTTACTGGTCCATCTATGTCCCAACCCTCACCTATGGTCATCTAATATTGAGCTTTTTGTAGTGACTGAAAGAATAAGATTGCGGATACAAGCAGCCGGGATGAGTGTCCTTGCAGGAGTGGCTGGACCCAGCCTTAGAGATAGGGTGAGGAGACATCACACAGACATCCAGAAGGAGTTCAGAGTAGAGCCGCTGCTCTTTTGCATCAAAAGGGTTCAGTTTAAGTGGTTGAGGCATCTGATCAGGATGCCTCCTGGGCGCCTCCCATTAGGAGGTGTTCTGGGCACGTCCTATTTATGGGAGGGCCCAGGGCAGACCCAGAACACACTGGAGGGATTACATATCTCATGTGGCCTGGGAAAGACTTGGGGTCCCCCAGGAGGAGATGGAAGGTGTTGCTAGGGAGAGGGATGTCTGGGGTGCTTTGCTTGGCCTGCTGCCCTGCATGACCCGGCCTCGTATAAGAGGATGAAAATGGATGAATGGTAATAGTGTACTCGATCATTGCTAATTGGTATGATGATATCTGAGGGTTAGGGTTAATGTTAAGGTTAGGGATTTTTTTAGTATGATTGTAAATGCAGGACTTTTTATGGAGTACAGTATTTTTACATTGTGGTACTGCTTCTTTTTCTTTAGTTAAAGATCTTCCACCACTGGACACAGATATCTCCCAACCTAGACAAATAAAACCAAAATTATCTACATGGCTGGAAATACTTTTGTAATTTGTAATTTTGTAACCCTTTAAGATAACAAACCCCTGAAAAAAGATATTGTAACAAATTACACCTCTATAGGCTGGGCCGTCTCATAAAATTTGAGAAATGCTTTTAGATTGTGAGTGACGCACTGAAATATTTCTTTCACTCTGGGTTTGTGGAGAGTGTTTTTAATTGCAGCTAGCCGTGTGGCTGCAGGCCGAGTGGCCACTGCGGTGGGAAGGCAGCAGTCAAGAGTCCCTTTTTCATGACCTGTTTGGGTGAGGAACTCTGCTGACACACAACCGACATACAAATACACTCATGCACGGACACGCCCATACTGCAAGTGCACATATAGGTACACACACAGCATGACGCACAGACGGGTACACCACTTCATACTGATACAACATGTCCGTACATGTGCACACAAAAACTATTAATCTGATGTATGCATAGATGCATATAGACACGCATGCATGCCCGCAGCCCAACACACACACACACACACACACACACACACACACACACACACACACACACACACACACAGACACACACACAGTATTTATTCTAAGAGTGTATCCCTCCCTGATGACCGGTTAGGGCGAGGAGTGCTGCCGGCAAAGCAGACCAATCCAAGTCATTCTACAGTTGATTTACTGTCCCACCACCAGTCCACTACTGTATAATTACCCTAACACACACACACACACACACACACGCACAAAGTTACACACACATAATTACACACACAGTCACACAGCACAAGCACGCACTTACTGTACACTCATATGTACACACATGGGTAAAACGTGTATCACAAGGGCAGAAAAATAAACAAAAAACAATGCATGGACAAACATGGCTGCACAGCACAAATGCTCGGTGTGTATGTGCTGTTTTGTTTTCTGTTCTAATTTTGTGTACAAGGTTTAATTATTGGTGCTGTGTGTGTGTGTACGTGTGCATTCGAATAAGAGCTCAACTATATCATTATTTTACATTTTTAGCCCTTTTTAAAATCCGGTTAGATAGAAAATTATGTTTTTCTGTGCTGCAAAAACAAATCAATGACATGGAATTTAGTTTCAGAATCCAAACATAATTTTTCTAAAAAAAAAAAAAAGTAAAGAAAAAGGAAATAGGATGAGATAACTTAAAAAGGACAGAAGCAAAGGAAGGCGGTAAGGATCTGAATCTTAAAAGCAGCTGAATACCTAACTGCAAAATGTACTAAAATTCAAGTACTATGGATTTTATAGCTTTGAAATACTGTATTTTGAAAACCATCTGTCTGCATTTATGTGATTTTAGTTTCCCTATTTTAAATTTCCAGAGAGTACATTTTTTATTTTATTTTTTAAAGGTTTTTAAAGGTAAAAAATAAATAGATTAAATTAAATTAAATTAAATTAAATTGAAATATGTATTTAGGTTTCTTGGAATCAGTTCTTTTCATATCTGAAAATCAGAATCCGAAATGTTTTATTGCTTTTTATTTAATCTGACAAATTTGGTGCATAACATTTGAACACGGTGCAAAAATATATAGAGATGATATAAAATAAAATCAAGAAAGTTTAAAATATGAAGTATAGAGACATATATATGTACAGTATATAAAAGTGTGCAGCTGTGCAGGAATGTGCAAATGATTGTCCAGGGAATGTGCAGGTTCACAATATAACACAGGTACCATATTATGTGCAAAAGGGGTGACAGAAATGATGAAATCTAAATCTAAATCAAATAATCAAGGGGCTGATGTTGGATGTGTCAAATGCAGACACTAAAATGGAAGATTAACAATTTAAAGATGAACATCTGGGGCACCAATGACCCAGAAATAAATCGGGATAAACAGAGCTAAATTGTATTTGGGACCATGAAGATAAATAGTCTGATGTGTCTATGTGTTGAAAATCTTTTTAAAATCTGCAACCTTTTTCTCTCCTGACTTATTTATATTGCTGCAGGTGTCTGTAGCCTTTCCCAGCATGCACTGGGTGGATAGCAGGTTATCAGAATGGAAAAAAAACAACAACCCATCACTGGATGAACACAGACGGAAACACTGTCTCCTATTCACACCTATTGATTACAGTGACCGTATCACTCAAGCTTCACACAGGAGGGACCTTCTTGCTTCTAATTTTAAAAGCTTAATAAATTGCCTAAAAATGAGTTTTCACTACATGTGCTGCGCCGTATCTTTGTTATCTATAATATTGCTGCAAAACAGCCACTCCACCATAGTGGCTTCCCCTTCTACTCATGTAATTTTGCCCTTGTCCTCGCCCGAGTCTGCCTGCCTGCCTGCAGTCCGATTTGTCACTCTCAAACCTGCAATTGTATTCAAGGCCAAATATAGGGGTGGGAATGCTAGGGTGGGCTGTCTATGTGTCACACAACAAAGCTTCGCACAAGGGTGTAGCCCTCTCCCTTACATCCTCCCACCTAACCGCCCGGCATGGCCAAGTTGTTTGCATGGAAACGCGTCTGTGTGTGTGTGTGTGTGTGTGTGTGTGTGTGTGTGTGTGTGCGCAGTGAGGTCCAAGCTCTCCCCACCCTCCTCTCCTCTGGTGAGGCAGAGAGATTACTCCCTCCTCCCTCTCCTCTTGCTGCTTTATTTGGAGTGTTTCTCAGAGATTCGTGTCCTGTCACTCCTTCTGTCTACAATGCTGACCTTCATCGTCTCTGTTTTTTTTAATCTGTCCCTCTCTCCACCTCGAATTCAATTTCACTTCCTTTTGATAACAACGCCAACTCATCGACTTAACAAACCGAATTCGTAGACAATCTTTGAGATTTTCTTGTTTTTTTCATGTTTTTGCAGCCTTCAGAGCAAGTGAAATAAACACCAGCGGGGAAGCGCCAGCTTTTTGATGGGCATGTGATTTGTACAAAGTTACAAGCCGTTGTAAGGCATGAATTGGAAGTTCCCTATTATTACATGGTAGAAAAAATGAGTGGCCTTTAATGTTGGGAGATGGAAAGGGAGATGATTATGGTTTATGTGCTAGGGCATCCCGATTATATGACCACAAAAACCCATGCTGAGTCACATAGGTCAAGATAGGATGTGAATGAAACAAACACACACACACATGGCTAGATGGCAGAGTGAAATGCTCTCAATGATCATTTCACCACATGTACGTTATATATTTTAGCTTCTTACATGATTAATGTGGTTGAACCAATAAATTAGCTTTCGTTTTACCTGTTGCTGTGAACAGTGAGCCCATCCCTAAACACATTATTTTTTAGAAGGGTCATAGTCACATTAAGCATTTTGCTGACTAATTTTGCGGACATAGTGGTGCGAGGAATCTGAGACTTCATTCCTGGCAATCATTTTTTCATCATGAGCTGGATTCACACTTTAACTTTTTAGCATAAAGTCTCAAAGTGCTCAATACAAAATAAAACTCTCATTCATATAAAAAATAAAGCAGGCATATTTTGTAAGATGTGTGATTTCTGTACTTGACATTGGCATATTTTGTGTCATGTTCTAAGGGCCTCTTCACACACTTCATACGACATTATACTATATTGTATACACAGGAAATACTAGGGGAGTACTGCATACTAGTTTAGTATATATTTTTTCATATAAGACACATTTTACACTAAAACATGAGATTAAATTGCCATATACAAAAACGTATTGTATAAGATATATGCAATACATAGGCTATCAAAATGGTACCGTCTTGTAATATACAGTATAACACACAACCGATTGCATCTGTTTTTTGTCGTGTGCAGTAATGCATTTTCAAGCCACGTCTAAAAACGATTTGTCTGTTCCAAATTTTGCCATGACATTTTGGACAGACGTTCATGTTCCCCACAGGATGAACTGTAATAAATTTGGTGATCCCCTGTCAGTACCATCATTAGGCCAAAATGTTCAGTTTGTCCTATACTAATATTTGGTTTAAGACCAAGTACCTGCAAAACTTTCAACATACCCATAAGCCTCAGCTGAACTTCGTGTTAAAGAAGCAGTGTGTAGTGTTTAGTGGCATCCTGTGAAGTAGAACTATAGCCTTCTGGTAAAAATGAAAACAAGAATGGTCCTTTCTAGACCCAGTGTTTGGTTTGTCCATTCTGGGCTATTGTAGAAACATGGTGCACACTGTGGATGTGGACCAGCTCCCTATGTAAATATAAAGGACTCATTCTAAGGTAACAAAAACACAGCTATTCTTATTTCCAGGTGATTATTCACTAAAGAAAACATAGTTATGAATATGCTTTGAAAAAAGACACCAGCCACTGATACTGTTTTCCCCTCGTGAGTCTGTGTGCATGTATGTGTGTCATCATGGTGTAATGCGGTCCTGGTGACACAGATTGTGGCACGAACTACCACCGAAGCACTTTTGAGTTTCTTTTTTTAAAGTTTTTATAAGTTGTTAATAATAATATAATATGTCTGTCTGTGGACAGATTTTTGCCAGCGTGACAACATGTGTAAGATAGGATAAGACGCCAGAAGTAGGTGGGGAGGAAGTGGGGAAAGGGTCATTAGACCACCACTATAAAAGTGACATCTGTTGACAGGACACCTTGAACTGCAAACAAGGTCAATAAAAGCACTTTCTATTATGATTTTTTTGATGCATGGAGGTTTCATAACTGTAAAAATGTCCTTGAGCCAAGAAAAACTACTTAAAAATCTTAAGTCATCACAACGTAAAATGAGCCAAGCACGAACTTGCAGGTGGGGCCAGCATGAGAAAAACTATTGCGCATATTCACTGGGCCGCATTCAATGGAAGTACACCTGGAAGCTACAAACTTTTTTTGGTGTATGCGACAGGTGAGCAACTCCATCAGACTGAACAGGCGCTATCTTGGGGTCTGGTATCTAGTTTTTATTGTATATCTATGGGTCTGAGCAAGGGTTCCTGGCCCACAACACAATACTTAATTTATAGAATTAATATATTTATCATTTGTATTCATATAGATATATTTGCTATGTAAAGACACAGTGGAGTAATGGTGTCCTGAGCAGAGAATAAAGTGATGCTCAGTGTGTGTGTTGTAATCCGAGCTTCTCTGTTCTTTGTTGTGAATCATAGATGTGCTCTAAATGTTGGCTACATAGTGAACGTGGAAAACATTGTACTTTTCAAAAATAAACATTTTAGCATTTTCATTTTGAGCATCCTAGCATGATGATATTAGCATTTAGCTCAGTAGTAGCACCTCACAAAGAAGCTAGCACGTCTTAAGACTCTCATCTTTACGCAAATCCATCTACAAACTTGCTTGCATGACGTACAGTGTCTTGAACACCCTGAAACACACTGTATGTTTTTTAAAATTTGTATTCTCTATACTTCAAAGGTGACACCTCCCATTCATATTTTCTTCAACTTCCTTACAACACATTATTTGGGAGTAGAAGTAGCTGCAAAAAAAAAAGGCCAATCTTATCCTTTTAGAGCATGTTTACAAGCTCGATTACACCTAGTTTCTTTTTGCACGCTTTGTCTCTCCACATAACCAACAGGTCTCACTTCTATGCTGAATTCCAGTCCACACTCCCTGCTCTACACAATGAGACATCAGAATAATTTGTCCGACGAACAGGGAGGCACATGGCGCGCCCCACGCTCAAGTGCCCCTCCGCCCCATGATGATACTCTTGAAATATGCAGTGTGTGTGACAGCGGCTACACCTGTGACTCACCTGTGCATGTCCGTGCCCCTGAGATATCCCTCACCCGTCACTCCTCCCCCTAACCCATCCGCCTCACACACACACACACACACACACACACACACACACAGACAAACGCAGGCCACCAACACCACCAAGGGCAAGGGAGGGGGTTCAGTCTGGGCCGAGGTGCAAGACGCCGCCCGCGTGCTTTAATTTTCACCTCCCCCACCATGACCCTCTTCAACTGGTGACACAAGTGGCCTCCTGCTGCAAGTCTCTCCTGTTTTTTCTCCTCTACCGTCTGCCCCCTATTCCTGTCTTCCCAATTTCCTCTCATCTCTGCCATTCTTTACTTTTCTCAGCTACAGATCTCATCATGTCTCCAGTAGTAAAAAATAAAAAGGGAAAAACTTTACTTTAGCGAGTGTGTACATAAAACAAGACACAACAAGTCCTCATGCAGGATATGACAAATGGGCGGCAAACATTTAAAGTATTAGAAGATACAAAGAAGGGATCCTTGGCTCAAATCTTTCTCCGCCTCCTCTTTCCTTTCCTCCCAACTCATCCACTGGCAAGGTTACTGTTGTGAATATGCAGATAGTTGGATCAGCTTTTGTCATTTTATATAAAGTGTTTCACTGCTGATCTGTGCGTGTTTTTAATACCTCTCTAATGCATTTATGGTTACATGCAAACATATACATGCGAGCGTTCCTGCATACCTACAAACATGTACACTCTTCATTGGAGCGTGTTTTTGTGCGTCTTTCACAATAGTCTACGAGGATCTTCAGCCCTGTGTGTGTGTGTGTGTGTGTGTGTGTGTGTGTGTGTGTGTGTGTGTCTGTGTGTGTGTCTCATCAGCTGATGAGGTGTTTACTAGGTTCTGTCTCTAGCCTGGAGGGAGCCCAAGCACACTCTAGTCCCAGCCACCACACACTAGAGTAATTGGCCTTTTCACACTGCATAAGCTTCATTACCTGCACCCCCATTTGCAATGCAGAATGTAATGTGCCACAGAGTATATGGAGTGAATGCATAAACAGATTTGGTCCAATTCATTTTTGGGGAGAGTTTGGGGCGCGGGGCTCACAATGAATGATTTAGGGGGGCCCGCTAACTGCTGCAAAATTTCTCTCCTGCATTTGTCATTAGGAGCGTTCGACTGTCTAATGGTTCAGTTTCAAATCGTTATGTATGTCTCAGTAGGTGTTTGTTATATTTCACCACGAGGAAACCAGTCAGTCAATTATTCAGTTGGTTATTCAAGGAGGTAACTGAGTTTCTCCATCTAAACTGCCATCTGGAGCTAAAAAACTGTAGCAAAAATGATGTTTAACAAAAGTTTATCTGCTCGGTTAAAAGCACAGCGGGTAAATGAAGCGCAGAATAGCTGCATTAAGAGTAAAGACTGGTCGGGATGCCAAAGTAAGAGGATGCTGTTGATACCATCGTGTCCTTTAATGAAGTTTCAGTAGTTGTTTCTTTGTCTTGTGTGGTCCCTCTGCTCAGTCTAACTACTAGGTTCTTATTTTGTTTGCTCTAAAATAAACTGCTGTTTTGCTACTGGAAGCATGAAAACTATAAAACAGCAAGAGGTTAGAAACATATCAATTTTCAGTCCTAAAATTTAATGATTTAAAATACCACTCGTCTCAGAAGTCTCTGTTGTATATTGGTCAAGAAATGTTTTTTACAACACTGTCATTTCCTGCATGTCGTCCATGTGTAGGACAAAACATCGCAGCGTAATTCAGTGTGTGGCAGAGTTGGGAGTAAGTGTCCAGTCTTTGCATTCAAGACAGGCAAGTCCCGAGTTTCATGCTCCATTTACCCAATGTAATGCCATTTTAACAACAGAGTAATATGGTAAAACTACAAAAATTATGAATGCCTTTAAAAATTTGTATTTGTATACGCTTGGTGAAAATTTTTGCATCTCTGTCTGTAATTTTTTGCTTAATGTAGTTCATTTTCTGTTGACCACCATGTAGTTTCGTACGAAATGATCTTTGGTATAATTTTTTCTTAGTGCTCAGTAAAGTATCGTCAGTTTTTCATAGCTCTCTCCTGCAACTTGATTGGATAATGTTGGGCTGGTTCAAAGTGTGGAATTAAGTGTCGTCTTTGATTTTCAAGTCAAAAGGCTTGAGTCCAAGTGAAGTCATGAGTCACTGGCATTAATTAATCTCCGCTCGTCGCTAGGTTAATTTATACAATGTATAATGCCATAGGCTTGTGCTAATAACGTTAGCATTTTGTATTTGTTTGGAAAACGTGTTTAATGTGACAGTTGTTTTGTCGGTGAACCTTGTGAGTTGTAATGGAGACAAATTGTGTGCCATTACCTTTGTTAAATGTTGCTATTGTCCCTGGTTTTATATGAGATGAGGAAAAGATCGCCAGCCGCTAGGCTAATCAATACAATGTAAAATGCCATAGGCTTGTGCTAATAACATTAGCATGTCGTATTTGTTTAAAAAACGTGTTTAGTACAGGACAGTTGTTTTGTCAGTGAACTTTGTGAGTTGTAATGGAGCCAAATTGTGTGCCGTTACCTTTGTTTAATGTTGCTGTTGTCCCTGGTTTTATATGAGAAGAGGGAAAGATCGCTAGTTGCTAGGCTAGTTGTTACAATGTAAAATGCCATAGGCTTGTGCTAATAATGTTAGCATGTTGTATTTGTGGAGAAAATGTGTCCGGCTTAACACAAGTGTTTGTCTGTGAATGCTGCGAGTTGTAGTGAAGACAATTTGTGTACTTGTGTTTGGAAATGTCTCTATTAAGCCATATTTAATGAGTGTTTAATGTGTATTTTGAATCAACTACACTTCACAGCACTTCACAGAAACCTCTGCCACCAACTAGTGTTTTGGAGGTGTAACTGCAGAGTGACACAGACACACCACCGCAGAAGTAAAAATGCTCACAACAGCATAGGTGACGGGCATAGGCTAAATCCCCTTTAAGTCATCAAATTTGTTATAGTGTCTGACTCAAGTCCAAGTCTTGTGACTCGAGTCCACACCCCTGGTATGTGTCGCTAGAATTATCACCTTTTATACAATTAATTCTCACAGCTGACACCTATATGCTGATCCCCTATTAAAGGGACTTAATAATGAAACTCCGGACACCCTCCTCCCTGCCAGGCTCATACTGCTGTATCTTTACCACCTGTGGCTTCTGTTCTCCTCATAGAGTCTAGCCTCACAGAGCCAGACGGGTTTCTGTCACTGTACAAAGAATATCAGGAGACAACCAGCTGAAGCTGTTATTGCAGATCCCAAACGTACCCTCTGTCCCCACAAGACTTCTCAAACGCTTAAGAGACATTTCAGTGCATCCGTGTCTTGATGCCAAAGATCTTTATCTCCTTCACACCAACCATTTTCTTATCTTAGAACGTATTCTCAAAGGGTTTCCTGTTGTTGTTGTCCCTGCACGTGAAGAACAACTGAAAACTGAAGTACTTCTACAGCTTCAGACACATTTTTAAATGATTTTGACTAGACTTGTTTCTTGTGCCACCTCCTCCCTGTTCTTTTCCCATGTCCCTTCATAACATCATCCTCCTCTCCAGTTATGTCAAACAACGTCCAGCGGCGACAGATGAACTCAGACTCAGAGGCGACCTCAGCCCACTGCGTCACTGCTGAAAGTGATTTCAACACAGTTGGGCATGATTTTGTGTGTTAAACCCAGTGATGGAAAGTAACTTAGTAGATTTACTTAAGTACAATTTTTTAGGTACTTAAACTTTACTTTGTGTACCTTTTTTTCCTAGTTTATAGGTAGACTCCACTTTATTTCAGAGGGAACTAAAATACTATTTAATCCACTACATTTATCTGACAGCTATAGTTTGAGATTTTACATTACAAAACATATAATAACTTTATAAAATACTAAGATTTATGATTATGTGAGCTGTTTCATTAAAGAGACATTTCCCCCTCAAAACTTATAATAATAATTTAAAAAACAATATTTCAAAAGACATGCTTTTGTTTGAGATACCTCGTAAAATACATATAGATTTGTGTATGAGAGTGTGTGTTTTTCTCATTCCTCTTCCATAACCCACATCCCCCCAGATTTGTCTTGTGACACTGTTTTATAGGGGCCACACCCTAGTTGGGAACCACTGGATTTAACTACCCACATATACAGTACATAACATAGTTAAAACTCCACCTCAACTACAACAGTAAATTGTTGCTTACACAGTGATACAATCTGAAACGATTTAATATTATATTGTATTATATATTGTCATATATAACAATATATCACTCAAACATGTCAGGTATATTTTTGTTGTTAATACTTGTGTACTTTTACTTACATGGGATGTAGGACTTTTCTTGTAACTAAGTATTTTTACATTTTTGTATTCAAAAGATTTGAGCACTTCTTTTTTCAGTGAGAACTCACTGACATCAAAAGGTTCATGTGGGAATACTGTAAATATATGAAAAGAAAACTAGATTTCTTTGAGCAAAATTTCATGTCACGACACCTTTTTCCTTCCTGTCCCTGTTTGATTCTTACTGAATAGTTTTTTGTAAAGCCTGTGCTGTGCCATTAACACTCTACAACCAGTCCTCTAACAAAACAATACCGGGGACAGTGGTGAGGGCATATGTGACTGCTAATAGGCAGAGGATGTGAGGGTGAGATGCTATTTTAGTCTGAGCAGGGATAACTGGCTGACTGTGAGACAGCCGGAAGCACAGTAATGGTCATTGTCTCCTGGGGGTCTAAGGGTGAGGTCAACGCCAACGGGCCATGCCTCTGCTTCTCAGGCGGGCAGGAAAGGCAGCTGAAGGGGAGGGGTGGAGGGATGAGGACATGGAAAGAGTAAAGGGAAACTGGTGAGTGTGTGTGAGAGTGCTCCAACTGCTGCTGCTTGGATACACCTGCATTAGGAAACTCTCAAACCTATCAGTTGCATGCTTTGAGGTTTCATCCTACAGGACACAGTGAGTGGAAGCCATATGCGTCACCATGGCGATAACCCTGATCAGATCTTAGTTTCATGTGCACCATGGCAACCAGAGACTGCAAAATCAGACAGCAATTCTTAATCAATTACTCCAAATAGGTCTGTGCAATGTTATTCAGAGTGGTGGACAGCAGGTAGGATGTGTGTGTGTGCAGCAGTCAAATGCAGTACAGGCATTGTTTGTTGCAACTAAAAATTATAAATAGGGGGCACTATCAATGCAAAAAAAAAAAATAAAAGAAAAAGTGCAAGGAGAAATTTAAAAATTTTTGATATTATGATTTTTAGGTTAATCCACAGTTGTTAACAAACACAAAGGTTGTATGTAGTTCTCAGGAAATACGAACCTCAGTTGTACTTTAAAACACAAAGAAACAAGAACACTCAACACAAGCAACATTTTTTCTAATCTAAAGGGGTCATCATATACACGGCCTTCTCATCTTTGCTATCAGTGTGTGACTCAGGCACGAAATGGAAAGGCCCACCTTATGATGGCCTGACACGACCAACCCACAGGACTGACCCAGAAACTTCAGCCCTTTCATATCTATCTACAGCAGATAACAAAACGGACACTGGGTTTTCTACCGATCGTCTTGGTGGAAGAAGAAACGCTTATCTCGGTTTTAAGAAAACATAAAAATCTGCAGTTGGTCACTTCCTGACGAAAGCTTCAGCAGCTTGTGCATGATAGAAAGTACAATACCTGACCATTTTTTTTTTCTCTCTGTATTCTCTATAGTTTGAACGACAATAATAATCTACTGCAGTGATACACAATTTATGGCCCTTGGGCTAGGATGGGATGCAGGGTAGCCTGCCGACTATTTTCTTATTCACGAAGAAAATGAAGTGATTCACAATGTTCTTTTTTTTTTAACTTTGAATGTTATTAAGGTGCCAGAGTACATTAAAAAAATCAAAAAGGGCTTCTTCATTAACCAAAAAAAAAAAAAAAAAAGTGACTGAGGTGGATCCCATGACAGAGGCCCGGGCTACACCCTGAATGTCCTCAAATCCTAGAAACATCGCTGTATACACCTGACCTGCACAGGGCTGCTGTGGCTGCATTTGCCTCTTGGCAAAGATGAGTGAGAACAGCAAACACTGAAAGGTTGAAAACAGGCAATTAATTTATTCTATATACTGAAAAATATTATGAATGTTTGTTGGCCCTGGCTGAGAAGTCTGAGTTCTACTGATGGGGGTTCTTAAGGGTTCGTTACTCAAGGTAGCAACCGCAACGTTCACCTACGTGAAATTACTACAGCCTGTTTACAAAAATAACTAAATAACTTAAATTCAGGCATATCCCCATCCCAGAAAACAGTATAAATAAAAATCAAGTTGGTTTATAGTCAAAATATTTGCCACAAATGATTTAATTTTTTTCAGAAATGAAGTACCCAAATAATACAAAGCAGATTCCCTTAAACAAAAAAAGAAACCTTTAAAATAACATGAAATTAGTCAACTTCACCTTTTAGCAAACTAAAGAAAAGAAAGGAGCTGGAAGATAAAATGAGCTAATTAACATAAATACAGTTTGATATATTTTAACAAATTATTGGAGGTGATGAAAACAATATAAAAATTAGAGATTAAAAGTAAAGTATGAAGCTCTATATTTCTTTAAACGCTTATTTTAAACTATTAAAAAAACAGTATGATCTGACCTGATCCAGGTTGTATGCTATCCCAAAATGTGCATGTGTGTATGTTTGTGTGAGGATGAGCATGCGTTGGTGTGTGTCAGTTGATGTGTTTGTGGTATTTAATGGCCCAGGATGGATTTTGGTGGTCCCAGTGTGGCCTTTTGTGCCGTCGGCCAGAGGCTGATGCCCAAGGAAGTGAGCTGATTAGAGCTTGTTCATGTCACACAACACAGCAGCTATGACCAGAGCGGGCACAGAGGAATGTGTGTACCAGTAAAAACATATGGACGAACTAGTACACAATCATGTAAAATACACTTAAAACCTTTTTATGAAATAAACCTACAGAATATCACCATTGTTCTGTTTGTTTTTAAGTTACCAGCTGAGGAAACCCTCTCACCTGTCACTCATGAATCTGGTGAAATGGATAGAAGAGGGAAGAATCCTTTATTTAGGCTTCCAATTGTGTGATATTTGTCAGAGAAAGCAGTCACATGTATCATTAACATATGCACGGTATACACTGTTTGAAAAAATCTCACATGTACATGCAGTTCTACATAAAGGCGGATGAATAATTTGTTTTCTCAAGGGAACAAGGGAGGGGCTGAAATGCAGATAGTCCAAGGAGACAGGAAGACTGCAGTGATATATTGACAAAAAGAAAATATAAAAGCTTACTGGTATGGGTAGCATATCCAAACAGGATTAGTTGAAGATACATGGGGGAAAGGGAATATTCTGAATTTGGTACAGGTCATGTAAACAGCATATTCCTTTTGGATATTACGAATTTGGCCTTGACATGTGGGGTATATTGATATTACTTGGGTTTTAGCATTCTTTGGACATGTATGCAGCACATTCAAAATCCGTGTCTTAATGTTTTATTTTGTTTTGGGTTTTTTTAACTGCAGTTTGCAACACACAGCCTCTTGCCTGTTTATGGTCAGCTCTGTGTGTTGTACACAAATCAACTTGCCAATAGATTGCAAGGCTGAGGCAGAGATGCATGCCCAAAAGAAAAGCCCACATTCCTGGTTGGAAGAGGAAACACACCTACTTTTAAACGTTAAGAAGACTTGAATATTAACAGGTTTTTGGATATGTACAAATGTCGCAATGCCAACCTTTTCAAGACGGCGGTTGAAGGAATCAAAGAGGGAGGCTGTGTTCGTACAGTCAAACAAGTTCACCATTGGTAGAAAACATGGCTGAATGTAAACGGGAATATTAATTTTCATTAGTCAAGTAAACAGCTGTGGAGGAATACTGTCTTATTTGAAATAAGGGCAAAAAACAAAATATTTTTGTGCACATAAACATAATCACTGACAATTTTGGCAAGTGATGAGAGAAAAGGGGCTGACTGGGAAAAGAAACACGGCTGAGCAGGAGAATGTGGGAGTAGGGTGACCACAATGAGGAAAGTACGAGGGCATCTGCTGGAGAATGGCAATAAAAGTTAATAGAGGTGCAGGGGCTATAGGAAGTGACGATATAGCTTGAGGGAGTAGGACAGATAGGCACAACAGGAATGAATAAAACTATTGAGGAAGCATTATACATTTTTTGATAAATACATTTCTAAAAGTACCAAAGTATCATCAGCAAAATTATGTAAAAGTACTTATCGTGCCAAATGGACCCTTTAGAGTCACTATACCTTTTACTTCTGTGTAATGACAAATATTTGGCCTGTCCCTCATACGATTATAAGCTGCAACAATACTGTATATCAAACACTAAAAACAAACCATAATACACATGCTCTGCTGGTAACACATGACCAACAAACAGAAAAACATAATTTAGGCTACAATATTTAACGCATTTCTGTATACTTTGACATGCTTATATGTCAAATTTCACATAAATTGTGCACCAAACAGCAGAAGATAAAAAATAAAAAGTTTATCCTTGATCTTTCTGTTATTGGTTTATGACTATGATTGCATTGCTTTGTAATGCTGTGTTTGCTGAGTTTCAATTAATGTAGCAAATTGAAGAAGGGCACCCAGCCCATTCTCATTTGGAAGTGGTCAATTACTGCCACTTTGTCAGTGATTTTGGCATCAGATACCAATGCCAAAAGCCACCTTTCATGGTGGTATGATATGCTGCTGGGTGGTGTCAGTTTGTAACGCAGCTGGATGGAACCTTTTGCAGTGTTATGATGCACCGCCAGTCAGCGTGACAGCACCTGACGCAGCAGTGCAATATGGCATCACTTTGAAAGTAAAGGCGTACTATAATGATCTGGAGAGTCCCCATAGGGCAGGTGGCATTTGGTGGATGGGTCCGACAAATCCTGGACTTTCACTCGGGAGAGTTCGCTTCCCATATGAATGTAAAGCCAAACCATGATGTATTTCTCTAAACCTAACCACATGCTTTTGTTGTCTTAACCCAAACACATGCTTTTGTTGACATCTGCCGTGTTGGTTGCAGCATCCCAGAACGTTAACAGCAAACACAGGAGGATATCTAGCACGTAATATGTAAATGCGAAAGTCCACTAACAAAGCACCAATATGTGACGACTTGGGATGAGAATGTGTTGGGACACCCAAAATTTGTGTCACCAATTCATTGCTGATGAAATGTCTCCCCTACTGTTCCTGAATTTTAAATAATGGCCAGAAACATGCTTTTGAGGAAAAACAGAAGTGAGGAAAGTAAACAAAGAGCTAAAGTCAAGAGGACGTGAGATAGAGGAGTTGCAGAGTTGCAGGATCTCTGAGGTGTTAAATAAGGTAAGATTATTTTTCCTTAGCCATTAAGCTCTTCGGCAGAAACAATTTGTGATGGTTTGTGTTATTGTCCACTGGCGCCTGGTAAATATGCTTTGTTCTTTCAACACTGGCTTGTTTTGTTAATGTGCTAACTAGCTAACTAGCTAACTAGCGTCAAGATGGTCTTCTGATTTTCCTCTTTAATGATAAATACAGACTGTTGGTATTGAGTTATTTTCTCAAAGTGAGAACTGCAACTTTTTTGGGCCAAGACATAGGTGACCTGAAGCGATGCAACAGTTGGCTTTCATCGCCACTAGTTCTCTGAAGTTGATTTGGTGTGTCTGGGCCTTTTGACATTTGTGTAAAATTCTGTTAAGAGAACTGTATGAATTCCTGAAGTATGGCCAAACATATGTTTTATTAGGTCACAGTGACCTTGACCTTTGACCATATTCTATTCATACTGACAACCAAATTCTAATCAGTACATCCTTAACTCAAAGTGGATGTTTGTGCCAGGTTCAAAGAAATTCCCTCAAGGTGTCCTTGACATATCATGTTCACATGAATAAGACAGATGCAAGGTCACAGTGACCTTGTTCTCTGGTCCTTGACCACCAAAATCTGATCAGTATATTATTGAGTCCAAGTGGATGTGTGTACCAAATTTGAGATATCATTTTCAAGAGACGGGGACTTATTAAGTAAGTTTACAAGTATGTCACATGATATGACATGAACTACATCACGTAGTTAATGGAATATAATGCATAATTTTTAGAGAGAAAAAAAAAAAACAATGTATTGACTCATACAGAAGTAACCCCTCTAAATAATCACATATGACCCACAAGAAGTGTGTGGCAGTGTATGAATCCACAGATACACTGCCCTCTACCTGTATTTTCTTAGCTTTTTTCTTATTACCTTTTGCTGTGTTCGGGATGTTCCTGGGCACAGCGTCAGATGAGGTCAGGACTTTATAAAAAGGTAGCTATGGAGGTATTTTTGTGTCTTTTTGTTGCAATTATATAAAACTGTTTTGAGAGCATATTTCTTGAATTGCAATCAAAAATCAAGTTTGTAAGTAAAAAAGTATGATTATTTTGCTTATAAATCAGTCCTCTTTGCTTGCGAGTTAAAAATTTTTGCTTGCAAGTTCAACTGCACTTAATGGGTGGGGCCTATACTGATGGATGAGAAAAGAGTTTCTATTGGTGGGTTTGACATGGCTCCAGAGCGGGCTACACCCACAATTCCCTCTCTCCCACTGCAAACGCTCGACAGTCGGCATTACTGCTACACACCAGGGCATCGACAGTACTGACCGTTATACCGTCGAATAGTTCTGCCCTGGCTAAACGAAAGCAATCTACATGCACCAGTTCAAATAAAACATTCTTGCTGTTATTACTTATGTATAAGCATACCTGCTCATTGATTTTCGCCACAGCTCCCACACTGAATTCCCCGTGAACTACAGAACTCCCATGTTGCTTTGCAAGCTGTCATTCTGTTCCAGACTGGTCAATAGAGACGTGTCTTACAGCTTTCAGTTTAGGCCCCGCCCACCAGGTTCAACTTTTTACTCGCAAAACTTTTTGACTTGCAAACGAAAAAAGTTACAAACAAAACAACAACTGACACAAACAAAACTTTAGAAAATTTAGAAAATTTTTGGATTTGCATTTTTTAATCAATCATTTTTTACTTGCAATAAAACATTTTTTTGATTGCAATATTGATACTTTTGCTCTCAAATCTTTTTTTTTTTTTTGGATTGCAAAACCTACTCTGTTTGATTGAATAATAAAGAAACAAATGTAGCTCCATAGGTAGCAACCTGAGATGCAGACCATAGGCAGCACAAATCCAAGCACAAATCCAAGCACAAATCCAAGAGGGAGCTAAAAAATTGTGGACTCAGCGCCAAAATCCCCCACAAATATAGTGGAGAGGATGCCAATCTAGGCTAGGCTTTTTTCACTTTCACTTTTGCTGTTTACAAACAATAAACGACAATTCCTGCATAGCATACTTTTAAAAGAAACAGTGTTTTACCTGGGACACAAACCCTGGTCTCCTGATTGAAAGTCCTGTGTTTGTTTGACCCATGCACCGCCTCTTTTCCCCCTCTTCTCAGACTTTGTCGCTCTTTATATTACATAATTGCTGCAGATGGGTTTACATTGTTGTTAGCTGATCAGATGCCGATGGCCACTGACCAAGCTGCCACATTTGATGCCCTGGGAATGAAAACTTGGCTGTAAATACAAGGACTTTAAAGTTATACTAAACTAAAGTACCCCCTGTGCCCTCAGCTCTCACTGCCACTCTCCAGGCTCTATCTCTCCCATTACCACTGTCAAACATGGCCACTGTCCTATGGGTGCCTCTACTTGTAGTTTGGCTCATTGTTTCAAATTACAACACTTCCCCTACATTCATACTGTAGTAACAGCAGTAAATAAACCAGCTTCAGTCATCAGTTGTCCTCTAAAATACTGCAATTTTTTGTCTTTTTTTATGGCAGAGTTGCACATGCCAGCCTCATTTTTCCCATGTACTTGTTTTCTTTGTCTCCAGTGTATTTTTCACCTCTGGCATAACACCCCAAGACACAAAGTGCAGCCCATCAGCTGTATACACTGGCCACAGCTCTTTCCCATGATGCCCTTTCCTTCCTTCCTTCTTCCCTTTGTCCTCAGCTTCTTCCTGTTCTTCATTCTCCTCATGCAAGTACCAGACATTCAGAGATCAAGGCCCAACTCCTCTATATACAATATACAACTGCTTTTCTCACAGCATGCTTCAATCACCATCTCTGTCCATTACAGGGGATCTCGTTTTTTTAAATCACACCCAATCTACTTTTTTGTTTGTTGCATTTCCACTTTTGTCCTGATTTTCCTTTCACTGAACTGGTTTAAGGAATTCATGGCTTTCCTTTGGTCATAATAGAGTGCGCCAGTAAACCCGGAACTCCATTAGCGCTTTCAGCACTTCCGGTTCTCTCGTCTAAAAGTAAATAAGTTTTTTGAATGGGATTTTGGTAAAATGCCTCAAATAAGGTCTGTGGTTAACAAAAGCTTAAGCGAGTTTCAGGTTTTGTTCTACGACATAAAACACGTCAGTAAATACCCTACTTGTGAATTTTGAAGCTTTTATGTGTCGTAAAAAAGGCGGTTGCTAACAAGTTGCTCAATACGACTACAAACCCTGTTGGGGACATTAAACGTCATCACCCCCGAACAGACGAGAGTGCTGGCAGTCCGCCATTACAGCTTCTTATTTAGCTTAAACAGTCCGATTTCCCCATTATACAATGTTTTTAAAATAAAGCGGCTGAAATCAGTTGAAAGCTTAGTGGCGGTGACGTCAAGAGTCATGCAGTCCCTTAAAGCCTACCATTAGCTTTTTACTTCTGGCGATCGCATTTAAGCTTCAAATGCGGTATGAAAGGTGTGCATATGTGAAGATTAGCTCACTGAACAAAACCTGTAAGTATCATAAACTTGTGTTAGCCACAGAGCTTATTTTCTGACATAATCCAAAACGCAATGCAAAAATCACATTCACTTTCTCTTCCGGGAACCAGCGCGATGCTAAACTTCTGGTTTTGACGTCAGCCCTGGTACACTCTATATTCTCCCAAACTTTTCTTTTCTTCATTCATTCCTCACCACAAATCAAGTGTGATTTTAGCCTTGAGTTTGGCATTTTTGCCATCACCATCTTGGATTTTTGGAGCCAGAAGTGACCATATTTGGATGAGAGGGTGGAGGGAGGGGTTGATCTAACTCACAGAATGTAGCGAAGCCTGTCACACAAAGCAGCCACACACTGAATTATTCAAAACTGTAAGCTATAGAGACCGGGCTGTAAACGTGTTTATTTCTGCTGTAAAGTTGGGCATTTTAAAATTAGGCTCTATGGCCTCAAGTGGTCATACAATGAACTGCAGTTTTTGGCACTTGATAAATGCATGAGTGTTATTTATTTATTATTTTCTTTAATATCCCTCCCTCTGAAATTATACACTCAGTTGCTAATGTCTTAGCTACATCTTGCTGAAGCTAATGCAGTTGAATACAACAAATGTACAGTGAAAAAGATCTTGATACCAGAGAGCACAAAACAGAAAACCTTTAACTGTCTTTTCTTCTATCTTGCACCCTCATCAGAGGAAACAGTGTATCAGGAAATTGAATCAGAGTGATTCACCTCTAATCTATCGCATGCCTTGTATGCATATATTTAGTGTTTACGCATGTTAAACCCATGGAGATAACGACATTAGCAGTGTTTTCCGAAGTCACAATCATTAAAAGAGCATCATTGACTTTTTTTTTCAGTTTGTTATTCAAGATTCTGACACCTGATATGAGTGAGGCCCAACCTCAGTGTCTATAGGGGAAGTACAGAGTCTGCTTCTTAGACAAAGTGTGAAGATGTTCACAGATCGTGGTTCAATTTATGCATTTTTTACAACGTGTGTTTTTTATTTGTCATTATATTATGCTTCACTGACAAAATGACGTACAAGACAAGCACATTAAAGCAAAATTAAATTGTTACTACTGTTATTACATTAATTAAGTGGATTAAAATATATGATACTGAGGCAGAGTGAAGGTGTAAAAGTATCTAAGACTCTGATAATTCAGTAGATTATCAGCCTTTACAATCAAAATTGTACTTAAGTGAAATCTATGAATGAATGTACTTTGTTACTTTCCACCTCTACAAGGGTGTCTCACTGAATTTAATCCAAGGGCCTGAACTTCTATATTCTTTTTCATTCCAATGACAATATTTTCTTTAAAATGAATTATAATTTTAAGAACAA
Organism: Epinephelus fuscoguttatus; assembly: GCF_011397635.1. Lineage (NCBI taxonomy): Eukaryota > Metazoa > Chordata > Actinopteri > Perciformes > Serranidae > Epinephelus > Epinephelus fuscoguttatus. The sequence goes on from NC_064769.1 coordinate 14,959,386, forward strand.
GACTGCTTTCCTGTTTGAAAAAAGGGCACTAAATTAGGAACTTATTTTTTTGAGCCCAAGTTTGGGAGGAGGTGTGAGAAATTTTGCACCTGCTGAATCTCATCAGTACTTTGTGACTCAGTGCTGAGCATTTCTTATCTCTATGTGCGTCAAGCCCAAGTAACCAGCCGCCTCTTGGTCCAACAGAAATCAAACTCAGTGCAGAAATCTTACAAATGAAAAATTTAGGTACAAATTGTGAATAGTCTACGTATTTGCTCAGCATGACCAGTTTTATATATTGTACCATACTGAATGTAATTTAAAGGGGGCATATTGTGCCATTCCATAATTGGGAGCGTAGCTATGTTTCCAGGGTTCTGTGTTTCCCAGGTTCTATGTTCCCCACTTAACCCTGCAAAAAAGGTTCTATGTTCCCCGCTTACACAAAAAAGCATCTATGTTTCCCGGGTTTATGTTGCCCGCTCAACCAAGCGGGAAACATAGAACCCTTTTTGTGTAAGCGGGAAACATAGAACCCTGGAAACATAGGGATGACCCCACTTAATTTCTGTCATATTTAATGTTACAATGTCTGATGTTCATATTAAATGTGGCAAAAGTTTAATATGTTTTAAATAAATTTAAATTTAATTTAAATAAATTAGTTAGAAAACTAATGCAACAAAATTCATATATAACACGTTACCATGAAAAAGTAATTCATGTATAACTCATGAGACCATGAAGGCTGTGACATCACCATTACACTAGAAGAGAGTAGGAAGTTGTTGGGATGGATGGGTTAAACAACACAGGACTTTCATCCATGGGACCAGTGCTCAAGACCCTGTAGAACCAAATGGTAAATGGACCTGCATTTGTATAGCGCCCTTCCAGTCATCTGACCACTCAAAGCGCTTTTTACACTACGAGTCACATTCACCCATTCACACACACATTCATACACTGGTTGCCGAGGCTGCCATGCAAGGGGCCACCTGCTACTCAGTTTTTAACTCACTCACACACCAATGAAAGCATCATCGGGAGCAATTTGGGGTTCAGTATCTTGCTCAAGGATACTTCGACATGCAGACTGGAGGAGCCAGGGATCGGACTGCCAATCTTCCAATTGGTGGACGACCCACTCTACCTCTGAGCCACAGCCGCCCCAAATAAAGTCTGAGTTATTTTAAGGTATGTCATGACCATGTTTCTTTTCCTAAACCTATCCTACTTAACTTTAACTTTAATAAATCACGTGACTATGCCATCTGTTGGACACTAATTCGTTTTCATATCATACAAACCGTTGTATGAGGATACATTAAATAATGAGGTAAACATAAACTTCAAACCGTTTAGAATACAGTTTCCAACAGGTTTTTTTTCTGTTTTCAAGACAAGATGAAGTCAATCAATTCAATCAATCAATTTTATTTATAAAGCCCAATATCACAAATCACAATTTGCCTCACAGGGCTTTACAGCATACGACATCCCTCTGTCCTTAAGACCCTCACAGCGGATAAGGAAAAACTCCCCAAAAAAAACCCTTTAACGGGGAAAAAAAACGGTAGAAACCTCAGGAAGAGCAACTGAGGAGGGATCCCTCTTCCAGGACGGACAGATGTGCAATAGATGTCGTACAGAACAGATCAACATGATAAATTAACAGTAATCCATATGACAGAGAGAGAGAGAGAGAGAGAGAGAGAGAGAGATGCAGGTAATGACAGTATCTTACAACAACATTAATGAAAGTAATAATATTATAGTTATAGTTCTGGTTACTGCGGTACAATATGTTGAAAGTATGTATTAATATCTGGCAGTATACATGTGTGACAATAGTCATATGTGTATAATAACAGAAGAAGTATGACTAATGACTAATGATGGCAGCAGCAGGAGGCATCTGGCGGACCACGCAGCAGCACAACCACACACGTCACACTGTCCAGGCACCGCTGCGTATGAGTTAATCTGAGAGACAGTGGAGCACAAAGGCTCCGGAGAAGAAGCCGAGTTAGTGACATCCAGAATGGCCGGGTTAGCTAGATGCAGTAATAGGATACGAGAGAGAGAGAGAAGGAGAGAAGGGGCCCGGTGTATTATAGAGGGGTCCTCCGGCAGACTAGGCCTAAGTCAGCCTAACTAGGGCTGGTACAGGGCAAGCCTGAGCCAGCCCTAACTATAAGCTTTATCAAAGAGGAAAGTCTTAAGTCTAGTCTTAAATGTGGAGACGGTGTCTGCCTCCCGGACCGTAACAGGAAGATGATTCCACAGGAGAGGAGCCTGATAGCTAAAGGCTCCTGATCTACTTTTGGAGACTTTAGGGACCACGAGTAACCCTGCGTTCTCAGAGCGCAGTGTTCTGGTGGGATAATATGGTACTATGAGTTCTCTAAGATATGACGGAGCTTGACCATTTAGAGCTTTATAAGTTAACAGTAGGATTTTAAATTCAATTCTGGATTTTACAGGGAGCCAGTGCAGAGAAGCTAAAACAGGAGAGATATGATCGCGTTTCTTAGCTCCTGTTAGTACACGTGCTGCTGCATTCTGAATTAGCTGGAGAGTTTTTAAGGACTTACTAGAGCTACCTGATAATAGAGAGTTACAATAATCCAGCCTTGAGGTAACAAAAGCGTGGACCAATTTTTCTGCATCTTTTCGGGTCAGGATAGGCCTAATTTTCGCAATATTACGCAGATGAAAAAATGCAGTCCGTGAGGTTTGCTTTAAATGAGAATTAAAAGACAAATCTTGATCAAATGTTACTCCGAGGTTTCTTACGGTAGTGGCAGGGGCCAGAGCAATGCCATCTAGAGAAACTATGTCATCAGACAAAGAGTCTCTGAGTTGTTTGGGGCCAAGAACAATAACTTCAGTTTTGTCTGAAGTCACCTTGTAATGCACAAATTTATATGGTCATGTGCTGCAAGAACATTACTGCAAGTGTTTACGTTACATATAATGCTGCTAATGCCAGGGAAAGATTTAATCTTTATTGATGATTTTGATAATTTTTCATGGATTTCTGATCATATTCCTGCTGGAACATGAAGATTTTGGTTTAGAGGCTTTTATTGGTAATTTTAATGGTAGACTGGGCTGCTACTTTCTGTTACAGTCAATCCACAGCTGTAGTGGTGGTGCAGAAACAACAAAAGGGCAGATACGGAAGACCTCAAAACGCTGGCCAAGGAGAGCAGACTGGGCTTTTTCGGAAGGGGGGTTAAAGAGACAGGCAGCGTCTCAGACTGAGGGTGAAAATCAGTAATCCAGCACAGACAGTAGAAAGAATATTTAAAGTGCTTTAGAACATTAACGCACGTCAACGTGTTCTAGTAGAAATCCAAAACACATGTATGAAACTAAAAATGGGCATATTATATATCCTTTAATAGTATCCTATACATTATTGATGCTTTCGTACCGTGTTCCAGGTATAATTAAAGGTCAGGCTCAGTCACAAAACTGCACCACTGAGGCTTCTTGAACTCTGTTTCACTGTTTGAATGATCATCTGTGTAAACACTGAGCCTCCCTGCTGAGTGCGAGTTTTGTGATTAGCAAGAGTACCATCTGTTGAACTGCCAAGCTACCTGACTGTCAGCACATGACGTCTGTGATTGTGGGCTGACATCTCGGGCACCTCAGCTGATGATTGCACGGTTGTTTGAGACCTACAATGGACTGTTGACCTGTCCAGTGCATGCTGGGAGAGGATCTGCCTCCTTGTGACCTTGAACAGGGAAAGACGATCATTTCACTAACCTCTAACCATGAAACACAGTTGAAGTTTCACTTCACTCTGCTTTATCAGAGCAGAAGCATTACTTTTCACTGCACTTATTGAATGTTATGTCAACTCATTTCGCTATAAATAACAATAGACGTAATTAATGTCAAACTAGGCTAAACCACACAAAGTGTACATGTGTACACAGCATTGCTCACCCAGGAGAACTGTCAGAAAACAGAATAGTTCTATCTCTAATTGCATAAACTATAAGATTGTGGTTCGCAAGTACAGATTTCACATGTACACAACCACAGTTTATACATGAAGATAGAGTGCATTTAAGTAAATGATTCATGTAATTGCCTTGTTCTCTTAAGTGTCAACGGAGCTCATCAGAACATGATGATGTCATAAAACTAGACCCAGTACTATCCTTTACATCAAGATGCATCCAATTTAGAAGATATGTGGGCAACATACTTCTAGTAATAAGCTGCTGAATGTTGGAACTCAATTTTTAACGAGAAGTCCACTGGATTAAGGAAAAATACTGCATGATTGAAACATGCTTTTCAAACACCAGCAATCATGTAAACCACAAGGTTAAATATGACATACTCTAATGAGCCATAATCTCATGTCCTCTCTCTCATAAAATCATCATGTAAAACTGATAACAAGCCCAGAAGGTGAGTAAACTGTTGAGTGTTCAAGAAACACAACAACCATCTGCGATGCAGTTTCCTTTCCACCTCCCCCAGTTCACACACGTCTTGCAACTTCCTTCTGTATATGTGAAAATGAGGGCGATCGATCGAGCTGGAGCCGAGCGCAGGGAGATGTTGATGGTGTGCGGCTGGGCCCTGAGCAAGTTGTTGATAGGTCGTCGGGTCACACACCCACCCACTCCTCATTTCCCATACTGTACTACTGACTTGGTAGAGCTCATACCAGTGGTAGGCGTTGCTTTTCAAGGTGAGGTTTGGGGTTAAGACTTATCTTCATTATCTGTAACTTACTGGTTTCAGTTTTTCATTTATATGAACATGGGTTTTTGCTGTTGCTGTGCTTCACATTTGTCAGCACCACCTGGGTCCTGAGAAAGTGGGGTAAGGAGACAAATATTACATGTCAGTGTGTGTTTGTGGGCATATATTTAAAAATAAATCCCTCTTTCATAATTTGCATACAACTCCTTGCAGTTCCTATAACGTCTTCTCTAAATTACTGTGAGATGAACAAATGCTATGTGCAGTAAAAATCATGTCTGTAAATTACTTCAGATTATATATGCCATCATCACATGAACATATTGTCCTTTGCTGAATATAATAATAGTAATAATAACAATAAAAATAACAATAATAATAGTAACAACAAGTAACAAAGTTCATTCACTCAAGTACTGTATGTTTTAAGTTTAATTTTGAGGTACTTGCTCTTTACTATTAATATCATCATTCTTATTATTATTTCCATTTTATGGTACTTTACACTTCTACTCTAATACATTTCAAAGACATTACATTTTTTCTCTGCTGTCTGACAGCGAAGTTGTTGACAGTGGTTATAGATTAAAAGTACATTATGCAAGATTGTCCATAAATACAATGTAAAAGCTCAAAACAGAAGTATCCTTTTCAATCATCATTTATGACCCACTTTGCCCTCTGCCTGTATTTTCTTATTATCTTCTTATTTCCTGTGTTCAGGACATTTATGGGCATGTACCCCCACAGCACTCAGGTGAGATCGGGGCTTTATAAAAAGGTAGTGACCAGCTGCTAGACCGTAAGTAGCAGGCATCCAAGTGAAACAGTGCTGAAAAAATGCAAATATAGTGAGGTGAAACGCCAGAGTGAATCTGGGGTTGGCTTTTAGTTTCACTTTTGCCAGCAAGAATCTTAACAAATGGTAACCAACAATCCTGCATCGTTTACCTTTAAACCACTGGATCCCAACCTTATTTTTCAGCTTGCAACAACTAACAAAAAAGCAGCAATAACAACAATTACAATTTGAAAAATGATAAAAGTGTATCCCACAAAAATGCAAAGATTACAAAAAAAACCAAAACAGCAATAATCATCACACGTTACCTCAGATGTTGCACTTGAACACACCGCAAAGACTACAGCCAAAGGCCAACCAACACGTACATTCTGCACCTGCATGACAGAAAATAAGTCTGTACCAGCAGGTGGCAGTAGTCTTTTGTTGTCATTAAAACTGGAAACTGGAAGACTGACAGGACGGAACCAAGATGCTAGTAGGCAGGGCGTAAAATTAACATTTTACCTCATCTGCCATTGGCTAGTGAAAATTTACTGGCCAAACATATTTTTCACCAGCCAAATAAAAAAATTGTGCCTTATTTGACGAAAAATAATTACCTTACGTTTTCAGAATGAAAATCCAACTTTAGAAAAATCCAACCCTGTGTTTCTCTGGCATGCTTGCGGCAAAGGCTGCAGTAGTAGTATCACGATACCACGGCAAAAATGAGGCAGATGTGCCTTTTGTCATTTATAAAAAGATAAATCACTTTTCTGTAATACATCAATGATATTTCAATGGAATAAATTACTTACTGACTTATTTATACTTCAAAAACAGCATCAATAAGTGATTAACATAGGGGGGATCAAAATAAAATAAATAAATAAAATAAAAATCCACCAGCCACCCTCCTCCCCTGACAAGTAAAGAACAGCCCCTAAAGTGCGGTGAGGTTTGTGGAAATGTGGACGGCTCGTTTCTCCTCTGACATGCCACATACCTGTGTGCCGCCACGGCTCGGTTGTCCAGGTACTGCTGGGCAGTCATGACACCAACGAAAGAGGAAATTACTGGACCTGGAGTCGGACTTCTCTGTCACCCGTAAGCCGTTATTTTGTGCTGCAGAGCACTATGAGCCTCCGCCGTACTACTTGAAACGTGATAATAGGGGCGCCCCAGCGCCCACTCCACTAACTTGACGTGGAAATGAGCGGTAGTCACATAGATCACATAGATTGCGCCCTGGGCGGTCGCCCACATTGCCCATAGCAAAAACCGTCCCTGGACACAGCTGGCAGAAATGGTTGAAGCACATAAAAAACCCACATGCAATTCAAAATTTTCCATCGTCCACTGGCGGGTGTGTGTTTTACACAGCAAACTCATTTTTTACCCACCATTGGTGCTTGGCGGGTGTTAATTTTACGCACTGCTAGTAGGGTTGTGCGATATGACAATATATATATCGTGTAATGAGAGAAAAATGTCTATCGCTTCATATTTTTCTCTATCGTTTATGTCGTTGTGACGCAAATTACACTTTTTACGGCAATATTTTTCGTCATTTGGAGTCTGTCCATCTTTTGCACAGATCACATTGATAAAACACTGTTTTTGGCTTTTTAATTCCCAAAGCTTTTACGGCAGTTACAGTAACATAACGAGTTTATATAACTACACCGCTGTCTGTCTCTGCTGCACTGAAAGAGCAGACAAGCAGCGAGACGGTGACAATATTCAGACCAAATCAGGTGGTACGGAGTACAGCCTCAGTGTTGAGCGAAGGTGTGTGGGGGTGTGGGCGTGTTTGTGCTTTAGAACATAACCACTGTGAAACAATCAGAAAATAATGTTTTATTGATTCACCAGCTTTCTTGGTACCAGTGCTCCCTCTCTTGACTCACTCTCTAACTTGCTCGACCACAGCTGCTTGCTCGCTCGCTCTCTTTTTCTCTCGTCTTCTTTAAAATGAGTCGGTTGCCCAACTCATCGTAATGTTATCAAACGAGGAGAAATGTCCTCCCCTCGTCCTAGTAATGTTTTTGTACTCCCTCATGGCAGAGGTTAAAGATCAGTCTAATCTCTGTCACCCCTTTGAATCCGGAACACCTGCATGCTACGTAAAAGCACACACAGAGGCATATTTATGCCGGTGGGGGTAGGGGGGCAACTTTTTATTCATTGGATTAAAACATGCTATATCGTGATATGTATCATTATCGGGATATGAAATGACCTATATCGTGATATGAGATTTTGGTCATATCGCCCAGCCCTGGATGCTAGTTAGCCAGTTAGCACAATAACAATACCACCTGATGAGGAAAGAACAAAAGATAATCACTGTGGGCTAGCGACCAATAACACAGTTACGAATTTTACCCGATATGACAAGTTTGTTTCAATCTCACGCCCTCTGGACTTAGCCCTTCTTTTGCTTTCCTCACTTCTGTTTCTCTTCTCTTCTCTTGCGTTCAGCTGCCAATTAAACATGCTGAATCGGCCAAAAAAAAGCAGACATTTTAATTCTGGATTTCAATACATATCACGTATATATTTTTAATAAAACAGTCAACAATATGCAGTTTTGTCCTTGTGCCAAAACCTTCTGCACTTTGGTAGCAGGACAAAATTTTCCAGTTCACTGACTGCAAAGCACAAAACCATTAGACACCATTTAAACCTTTAATCGGCCTCAGCTTGTCTGCATGTGTGTGTGCAGAAGTGTGTGAATGTGAGTGTGTGTGTGCAGGTTGCAGGGGAGTGAAGCCTATTTTTAAATGACGAAAATTGCTTTAAGGGCACACAACAAAATTGGCACCCACCACTATCACCACAATTGTTCTTGCCATATCTAAAAAAGAGCCAATTTTGTCAATTTTGTTTGGCAGCTTCAGGAGGACGAGCCGCAACTTCACGGACATTTATTATAAAGCTGATGGGAAGTGTTGAAGCTGCGTCAGCAGATCGAGTTCGGGGGAGTCTCAGAGAAAATGTTTGCAACTCTAAGTTCCTCTTTTCGTCAATGAAAGACTGATCGTGATAACACTGTGTGACTTCTGGTTAACTAATCCCTGATAAACAGAGCAGAAACACTGAGTTGGTTTTGAGTATGAGCTGTTGTTGTGTGAGTCAACTCCTCTGTTCTTGTGGATGACTTTTTCTTTTGCAACGCTGAGTCATCATTTTCGTACAAATGGCTGATAGATTATTTATACAGAAATTGAATGAACACAAGAAGTATTGAAACGAGAGTGTATGCTAAATGTGAATTTTATGGCGTTCATGCCTTCAAAATACTTAACAGTCTAAATAAGACAATGAATTCTGTAACTGTGACTGTTCCCCTGCAGACACGTGTGCACCTGCCAAACTGTAATCCCTTCCAACGCTATTCTGTGACACCCCCCCTCTCAGTCATCACATCATCTCAATAAAAGCTGAGTAGACATAAGTAGACCCTTAAATGGATGCTTCATCTATATGTGAAAATAATTCTTCCTACACTGAGTCTGTGTACAGGGATAGGCTGTGTCAAAAGTCCAAAAGTTTGAAATAGTAAGCAAAAGACTTGCCAATGGTAAGAGATTGCATAAAAACGAACACACTGAAAGAGGTGGGTAGAGGGTAGCAACTGAGAAAAATAGAGACAGATGGAGGGAAGGAGAAGGAAAGATTAGATGTAGAGAAGGGAGTAAATTAAAAAAGAGATGGATGGATGGATGGACGAGGGGAGGGAGGGAGGGAGGGAGGGAGGGAGAGAGCGATAGAGAGAAGCACAAAGAGAAAAAGAGAGAGGGATGAGGATGAAGTGTGAGTTTGGCTCAGTGAGAGCAGCTGTATAGAGGACACTGTGGGTGGAAGTGGTAGAGTCGTGGGTGAGCTCAGAGTTTAACTGCCAACCCTCCCTGGTTTCACAAACTGTCCGTCACACACACACACACACACACACACACACACACACACACACACACACACACACACAACCATTCACATACATACATGCTCACTTGCACATACATACACACTTGCACGCAGAGTTTTAGCTTGGCAACCTGGAAAACTTTCCATCTCGCTTAGTGTATGCTAGACACGAGAGGAATCTATCCCTGTAATGAGTAGTATGCTTTCTGTGTCATCCCGCTCGTACTGGCTGTTACATCGGTGGAGACAAGTGCGTTATAACTATAGCTATGGCAATGTCGGCGCATGAAAATGAGGGAAATGCTGCTTGCTTTGTTTGATGTTTTGAACAGTTTGTAGACAGTGACGGACATGAATCGGGCGGGAGGGCGTGGGTGAGTTGGGGGTTAGCTCAGCTTCTGCCCATTTGCGCCAATGTGTGCAGTCAATTGTAGGTTGCTTCTTCTTGCCGAGACTTCTACTATGATAAATAATGAGAGCAGCGGATCCTGAAATAGAGTACCCCCCCTCCCTTGTCCCTGTGGTCCGCTCTTATGAAGCTCCCGTCCAGCCGTGACTTTTCCAAGCGATCCCCTCCCTGCTGCCTCCTCCGTTATGGTTAGCATGCCGGCTAAATCTGTAGCCATGCGTCTGTAATTAGGCTTCGCCTTTGCTGGATTGAGAGCTACACACTGGCAGCTGGCAGGCCGGGGCAACTGCAAACACACACACACACATGCACACACGAACAGCGACATGCATGAACGCATGCACGCAGGAACACATTTTATCTCATGTAAAATAAGTGGATAGAGGGTATGCCAGGACAGCACTGTCTGACAGTTAGTGCAGGGTGGAGTGCTGGGGTTAAAGAGCAAAAGGAACTAATCATCACCCGTCTCACCTCGGCCTTCGTCATGCTCGTCCTCATCGTCATGATTCATCTTAATGCATCAATTGTCTCCTCTTTTGATTCTTTCCCCTTCTCTGAGTGTTTTTCAGCCTTTTATTTCTCCTCTTACCTCATCCCCACCTCCTCATCCTCCCTCTCCCTTCGACCACCTGCCTGCCATCATTTTTCCCTCCCCAAATTCTTTCTCTCATTCCCACTTCTCCTCTACTCACCTCTTCCCCTGCTCAACCCATCCCATCCCAGTGCTGTTGAGTGTAGAGTGGGCAGGTTGACCTGGCAACACTAAAAACCACAGTAGTTATGAGAGCTTTTTACTTCCAGCTATATATATATTTTATCAAAAAAAAAAAAAAAAAAAAAGAGAGAGAAAGAAAAAAGCATGTGATGTTACCTCAGCCCTGTTGCCGCCCAGTGAGGGGGCTCTAGCACAAGGCAGCACGCACATGCAAAAGCACATGCTCACACGCAGGAGCACAAACACCTGCAGGTGTGCACGAAAAGTCAAATAACGTTACACACACACACACACACACACACACACACACACACACACACTATCAGCTCTTTATCAACTGTTAGTCCTGTTTAACTCAGCACTTAAACCAGTCATACAGTAAACACTGGCTCCCATAGTGAGTGATAGTAACACACTGTTGAGAAATACTTTAAATGGGGATTTAAACACGCAATAAAAAACACATTATACTGCCACTTGCTCTCAACCAGGGGTCCAGGTGCATCTCGGACCCTTCCAGTTCCAGGGAGTCCACACAAAAATGGGGGATAGTTTATTTTCACTATTCAGTTCACCATAGAAGTGAACCCAGTGTGAGTAACGCCACATTCCCACTGCACAAACAACCCACTAACACCCACTAACATGTGGCTTTTTTATTCAATGGGAAAGGTTACAATCTGTATTCACTTCCAGATCAAATGACTCTGCGGTAGTCACAGGTATGTATGGGCTCGGCTTCGATTAGCAGTGATGGAAAAACAAGATCCGGGCTGACGTGCTAATTTTAGCCCCTTTACAAAATACTGTCCACCTTCATCCAAGCAGTGATCGAACATTGTTCAAATTTATCACAGAGTTTGAAACAGAGACTGAATAAGTAAGAGATATAAAAAGAAGTAACCACCATAACTATTCCACTGGCCTCCATGCTGCCTTACTGTTTACTAACCTGTTTTCTGGTCAATAATGACATCAATTCTGACAAACCAGTAAAGAAAGCCAGAAAGGCATGCTCGTCTACTGCAGAGCCATGTGTACGGCTCCAGACTACTCGCAATGGGAAAGGAGTCCATCCCCTATTTTTAGTGGGTGTTCATGTGTTTAAAAAACACACATACATGAGCTAAATTTGGTGTAAAAGGGTATAAGAATCATAAGAGTCACTCCTCTGATAATAGGTTTCCCTTTCACCACAGTTCTCTCCTGAACTGTAGCTGTCAACTGTACACCTCTGGTCTTATCTTACATTCAAAATATTTTCAGATGGAGGTCCCTGAGGTAAAATCCTATCATATAGGGGTCCATGATCATCTGTTTAGGGGCCCTTGAATTAAAAAGGTTGAGAACTACTGCTTTAAGTGACCTAATTTTTAGAGACAAATCAGTCGTCTCATCTAAAAAAATTAGTCTAAATGCTGAACTATTTATTTTATTAAGAGCTTTCATTCTCAGCTAATTCAGATAATCCAGATGTTGAATGTAGAATGAAATCATTTTCATGTGTGGACTCCCACATTTGAGGATCCGATGACAAACCCAGGCACTGTATCACCCAATAAAAGTCAAGTATCTTCTTCAATCAAACTACCATGAAGATGTTTAAATAAAACATTTCCTGTCCTTTCGGCAGTGTGTGTTTTTCCTTCTCACTAGCATGGCTTGACACCCGTAACTTGTGCTTTTGTGGCCTATAACTGCCTGCTTGTTTCTGACCAGGGCCTCTGATTCCCTGTTGAGATGAAAGCCATCAAGGCCAGTCATTTGTGTCAGCGTGTGGTTTCATCAACCCTGCCAGGACGCTTCCCGAGCTCCTCTGGTCCCTGTAGTCACATGCCCCACCAGTGGCACGGCTATTTTAGCTGCTCTGAACTGCAAAACCCACAATCCTCTACTGACCAGCGCCCTCTCCTCTCTGCTGGCCATAATGATTATGTGGATATTGATAGACCAGGGGGATTATTATCATTCACTGAATATACTTTTATATTGTCCCGCATGTGTCTGCCTCAATCTGGAAAACAGTAAACAAGCAATCTCGAAGGAGTGCTGTATCCTACTCTGTCTGACTTTCTCTCTCTCTTTTTTTTTGTTGCATTCCCCTGGGGCCTGAGGTTGCCCTACAGTATGTACATTCACAGTATTTTAGCTGAAGAATGTGTGGCTATACTGAAACACCCTATCATAATCACCAAAAACATTCAAAACAATAATCCAAATAATCCAAACAGTATGATGGACAGTTTGGGGAAAATGTGGAGAATTTAGTGAAAAAACAGTAAGAAAAACTGATGTAGAAACAATTGAAAATAACAAATTTTGTTTTCCATTTGGCATGCTCTCACTCTAGAATATTAAGTTAATAAAATCAGCCGCCCAAACTGGCTGCTGCGTGGATCTGAGGTCAACACCATGCACTTTTGTTTAGAGAGCAACACATGACTTTTTATTTTTTGAATCTAAATAAAACATTTCTAACATAGCCACTCTTGGCTGTAGTTTTCGGCCAGTGGTTAATTAGACAGCTATGAGTTTGGATCTGACCTCTGATGAACCGGCACTGTATGCTGCATAATGTGAAAATATTCTACAACATTATTTAATTTCATTAGATCTGGTGTGTTACCACTCAGTGTTGCAACTGGACAAAATGTGTCAGTCAGATTTGTTCAGTCTCACTGAGGAATAGCTTCGTTTCACTGGGAAGAAGACTATTTTTGTGAGTGAGATAAAAACAGAATTCGATTTGAAAGTGTGGTAAAATTCGTCTGTTTGTTGATTGCTGTTTGATCCAGATTGATATATTTCAACAATTACCGAATGGATTATCATTGTCAGAACTCAGGAAATGAAGGACTGGACCCAAACGCAGACAAAGCAAGCAGACAGGCTTAGTTCAGAGTGATTTTTACAGTATGTAGGCTCACAGGCAGGCAGATCGGTGAGGTTACAGAAGCTCATAAGCAAAAAGCAACATTACAGCTTTGACAAATGGGTAGGTAAAGAGTGTAAATTGCCCATTTCTATACTGCAGAGCTGGCGAGGGAAAATGGAAACAGGTGACTGGAGCAGGTAGAAAGGTCTGAATGCATCTTGAGCTTGCAGAATAAAGTCTGTTTAATTACTGATTTGGACATTAATGTTCTCACATACAGCTTCTCCGGGTGATGTCTAGATAATTTCAGGTTGCAGTGTATGTATGTAAGGGTCCTGAATCCATCATTGTTATACTGCAGTTCCAAGGTGGAAATGTTCAGCCATAGCGTTTATGTCACTCGTGATGTCTTTTAACATGATAAAATAACATCATATGGACATGTTAACAAGATTAAAAAGTTGTTTTGCGTTGGAGGTGGTATTTAACCTTTAATAATGTGACATCATCAGATGTCTAAGTTTCACTTTGTCCAATTATCTGGTGTATTAAAAAGCTACCTGCATAGCGACTCAGCTGTGCTTGATGTTTAGCGCTAATAAGCAAATGTTTATATGCTAACACGCTAAACTAGGATGGTGAATATAATGCCTGCAAGATATGTTTTTTTGCATCTGTAAAAAAAGCCCTCAGAGAGTTGTTCTACCAAGAAGCAGCGAAGACAATGTGGGGTAAACTATGGGACACAAAAGAGAGAGGAACAGGATGCACAGTAAGCTATCACTTCCTCACTTAGATAGCCTACTTCAACAGGTCAGATAGTAATATTAAGGTGGACGATGATGATGAGGAGGAGGATAACATAGAGGATGAAGACCACATACAGACAGCGAGAGCAGAAAGACAGTGTGGAGACAGAAATGAAAGACAGTTCAGGCCCTTCAGGTAAAGCAAGACGAAACAAGTAAGCAAATGTCTCTTTCCATCTTGTCTGGTACTGCAAATTTTCTCAGTAAATAGAAGAATAAACACATCGTCCTCAGAATGCAAGGTTTCTGCGCGCAACAATTTTGATCTGATGACAGACAAAAACGCATACGAAAAAATACAGACTTGGTAAGCTAAGGTGTTTTGTCTAGTTTAAACATGAACAAAGCACAAAGACTGAGTTTGCTATTCACACACAAAATACTCAGTTGTATTTGTTTTCTTTCTTTTGCTATTCAGTGCACATTTTTTATGTTATTTAAAAGTATGTGGCTAATGTTATGATTTTTGTTTGGTCTGTGTCCCCAGAAGATGTTTTTTTTAATTCGGTGTTTGATATATAGTGGTGTCTTGTGACCCCAAGTGGAGTAAGCTTAATGTTTAGCATGACACCAAAGCAAACTAACTAAGTAACTAACTAACTAACTTTAAATGAGACAACTGAAAGAGGGCAGAGTTGTGACAATTAGCTTTCTCTCTCATTCTCAAGAGTTGTTGTCTCATCTAGAGTACACCAGGGGGGTGTATCTGCTGAGACCCACAGATGGATGCTGTTTCTGTTTAAGGGCCCTACTGAGAAAACCACAACAGACGGATGGCGGGTACCGAGACCTGCTGAAAACAGACACCTTAACCTTTAAAGCTGTCTTTCTCTCTGTGGAGAGGAATGAATCCTACACCACATCCTGTCAACCCCACATCATCGTGGCCTCAACAAGACTGCTGCAAAAACACCACGCAATAAGCAGAGCAGAAATGTGTGCCAGCAGAGGGATCGAAACCTGGAAAAGATGCATCGTGAAAGCCCACAAAATACTTTTTTTTCATTCATTGAAAGCAAAGTGGACGAGCGTGGAATCATGTTCACATTTCCTGCTGATTAAAAATCTTCATCAGTCGTCTTGTTAGTGAAATAGACACACGCTGCCTGTCCCTCAGTGATGGCGTTATTGCCCACCCAAAGCTCTCCCACCTCCTCTCTCAGTGGGTCATCTGGGCCCAGGGTGTGTGGGATGTTGCTGTATGTTGAGGGAGAGGGAAACTGTGTGAAAACTGTGTAGGAGAGGCTAAGAAAAACATTACGGCCTGGCAGCAGTGTTGTTGGGAGTGGAGGACGAGGAGGAGATCAGGGGGAAGTAAGGGAAGGGAACGTGGGGGGAGGGGAGGAGACGGGGAGTGGAGGGCATGGGTATGACAGAGGGGAAGGTAGGAGTGTATGTTTGTGTGTGCATGTGTGTGTAGGGGGGTGGCTGCTGAGGTAATATCTCTCGGAGTGTGGTTAGATCATATTCCTCTCCCTGTCTTCTCATGCTGTGGGTGGGGCTTTGTGGTGGGGCCGGCTGGAAGAGAGGGAGGGGATGGAGAGATGGAGAGAGAAAGAGTGAGGCAGAGGAAGAGAGGTGGGGGAAGTAGGAATGGATATGGTGAAAGACGGGTGGAGGGGGTTGTGAGATGGGCAGTGCCGACGGTTCTCACAAAAGCAGCACCAGCGTTACGCCCCTGAAGTGGCAAAACTGGTTCACACGAGCTCTTTCACCACCCTCCTTTCTGCCATACTCTTTCTCTTGCTGCCTCCCACTTGTTCACTAATTAGATTTTACTTTTTAACAGTTTAACATAAGTTTAGTGATTTAGACTGACAGAAAAATCTGACAATAATATGAAATACAATGAAACATATCAAGAAGACAGGCACTTAAAAGTTGGCAGAAATCACTCAAATTACTTAAAGACTGTGGCAACACTTAATTTAATGCTGAATACTGTATTCTACAGTTGCTTCAGTACATGCAGGGACCAAATACATTACTTTGAAGATAATTCTAACAGTGCTTTGCTGTGACCGGTCAGTCCGTACTTTGGTCCAAATAGAATTATCTCAGTAACTGTTGGATGGGTTGCTGTTATATTTGGTACAGATATTCATGGTTTCACAATGATGAATCCAAATGACTCCGGTGATCCGCTGACTTTTTGTGTAGTGCCACCTTGAGGTTAACATTGGTGGTTTTAGCGAACTGTAACGACAACTATTATATGGATTATCATGAAATTTGATGGAGCCATTCATCTTCCCCTCAGGATGAATAGAGTGTAAAGTCCCTGCCATTCTGGTGGACCATCATGGGACCGTATTTTGGAAAAAATACGCCCGGTAGTTTATGGAGAGAGACCAATAATTTTTGGTTCTGGTTTAAATTGTGCTATGAATTACACATAGGATATTTGTCAATTTAAAAGATAACTTTGAAAGTCAAAAAAGTCGCAGTTTGTTGTAGAATTGTTCAAGTATAGGACTGTAAAAATATGTAATTTGAAAGACTACACAAGTCACCTAAGTGACCTAAAAGCTTTCTCTTTTACTGAGGCTATGATGCCTCTATGTTGCGTACCCTGATGAACTCACATGACCAACGGGGTCTTGCCTGTTCTTTCACTTCCAAGCTGATAAAAATACCAGTAATCGCTGAATACAACACATCAGGTCAGATAAAGTTACATTTGTGACTGGAAAATAGTTACCTAGCTAACTAGCTAGCTGGTGTTCGTGACACATATTGTGTGAGACAAGAGATGTAGTTCATTGAGCGGTTACACACCAAATTAATGGTGCAATGACAAACTGATGACAAACTGCAACTTTCTTGACTTCCTGAGTTATCTTTTAAATTGACAAACATCGTACGTGTCACTCATGGCACAAATCAAACAGGATCAAAACTGTCTCTCACTGTTAACTACCATACATATTTTTTTCAAAATAAGGTCCCCCGGGGACATTGGAAGGGGATAGACTTCGCCTCTCTATTGTAATAACTTTGGTAATAAATCAAACCAAAGGCACGCACATCTCACCGTGGGAGGGCAGGTGCTGAGTCGATAGTCGTAGATGAAAAAAGGGTGAATGACTCGCAACACTGCAGGACTCTTTGCAGAAAAAAAATATAATTTATTGCACCGTGACGTACATTTCGAGCTGTGTGCTCTTCATCAGACAGTTCTGACTGAAACAGTAACTTTGGCAATCCCATAACTTTTCAGCTCCTTTCACACATGCAACCTGAAATTATCTAGATAATACCCGGAGGAGCTCTATGTGAGAATGCAAACGTTCAAATCAGTTGGATCGGACATTAAAATCGACTTCACCCTGCCAGCTCCCTTGTACAAAGTCTGTGTAATGTCCAATTGAGTCCATGTGTGAAAAGGGCAAGTAATTATCCAGAGAATTCACAGCAAGTGAGTGGACATGTTGATGACTTTTCTATTGTGCGGCCCACAGGAAATCAGGCAAAAACAAACTACCAAAAATGAAGAAGGGTCATTTACATGAAGACGGCAATGAAAATGTCTTACTGGAGAGAGGATGAGATTTGGGAACTTCTGGTGGTAAGGGCTGAAGCCAAAATCGTCAGACAAATTCAAGGAACAGCAAGAGACTGTTGTTTATGACTAAATTATGAATCGGCTATCTGAGAACAGTGTAGTCCATGTCATGTCCCTCCCTCCTGAACGCTCTAGCCAGGCGCCACCCCTCGCCTAAACCAAGCGAAGTATTTCCAGACTGCTTCTGACAGAGACAAACTCTTGTTGTGTGCTACATGTGTGAAAGAGAAACTCCAGACAATGTCCGGACCTGATTCCCCAAACACTGTTCAGAGTTCACTTGAGAAAATGGCTTCAGTTGTGTGTATACACTTCTAACAGTGACTGAGGGGGCAACGAGCTCCTGAAATTAGATCATTTCAGCCTGAGATGAGAATAAATGCAAATTCCTCCATAACTAAATGTCTAAGCATCTTTATGAGAATAAGCCTGCAGTAAATAGTGCTGTATTTTGTTGTGAAATATATCTGCATTTGCTACATTTGGTGTGCTTGGCAGGATATAAGAAATCATTGTGTGGAGGGATGCCAGTGTAGTGTCAGATTTTATTTGAAGGCTTTGGTACAGCAAATGGTAATCCGCACTGAAGATAGGCCTAAAGGAATTCTACCACCCTCGGTCCATGAGCTGAAAGACAAAGAGGCCACAAATCCAGCATTTTACTGCCATTAATTTTCTTAATTTATTGTAGACTTAGTCTTTGTTCTTGGGGCTGTTTGATTTAGACCCTGTCAGAAATCAAACAAATAGAAATGTTAAGGGAGCAGATACAGTCCTCATAAGATGCACATGAACACATCTGTGGCCAGGATTGATAGGAATATAACCTGCTGGAAATAAAATGCCCTAATTTTCCACATAGCTCTACAGTGATGCAGAGACGAAACAAGCTAGTTCCTGGACTTTTTTAGGGCTTACACTTTCTGGTTAGTTGGTCGATTGGTTGGTTTTTATGCTCGTGTCTGACCAAATTCTCATTGGTCAGACAACAACTGGTGTAATTTTCAAAGGATTTCTTTTTTACCACCCAAAACACCAGGCACCCTTGTGAAAACGCCCTGCTGGGAGTGCTTGAGTGTCTCGGAGGCGCAGGTTCTTTTTTTCTTAGCTGAAATGCTTTGGTTCGTCTGGTTGCTATGATACAGAATATCCACAGAAGTAAGGAAAATTTCAATATAGGGCAGAGTGTTTGTTCTGGATGGAGGAAAGGCTGAAGCATGTATGGAAAGAGGATGGACCCACCAGTCTATGTGGCCAGTAGTATTCATTCCTACTCTATTGCTGATGTTTAGCACTGTGTTGGTCCTTGTGGTATTTGTCCCATGCCTCCTTCACTGTGATTGTATGGCTGGGTAAAGTGTAAGTGGTGAGTGCAGCATTTTTACCCAAAGAGTTAACATTTTTTTGATGGTTGGCGACCGGAAAACACAAACAACAAGAGTGCAGTCAAGGTTACTTAAAGGGCCAGTGTGTAATATTTGGCATGGTTTATTGTCAATCTGAATCTGAATCTGAATATTCTACCCATTAATATGTTTATACAAGTGTATAATCGCTATAAAATAAAATTTGTTTGGTTTTCGTAGCCTTATAGTTATGCTTTTATATATATATATATATATACATATATATATATATAGCAAGGGCCTTGCTTTAGAGAGGTCGCCATCTTGTGCCGCCATATATGTACGGCAGCCCGAGCGGACAATTCAGCCAGCCAGAGAACACGTTTCGTGTGTATAAATGAACCAACGAAGACAGCGGAAGGAAGGAAGAAGGAGGAGGAAACAACAGAGAGTGTTAGTAGTTCGTCGATAGAGAGTAGTGAAAAGTTTTTTTAGTTATAAAGTTTGGGAATGGACCACACTTACCATGCAACAGGAGAGAATGAACCCGAACCGTCATCTGCGAGTAAAAGAAGACACAACTTCACTCGTGATGCACTCTCTGCGGCGCTTTTCCTCCTGATGATATATCTCCCCAACGATGGTAGCAGTAGCACCCCATTCTGTGCATTCAGCCTCTCTTCTCGCCCGCTCAGCATCCAACACATGGAGTTCCTCATCTGTATGCTCCGGCTCAAACAGGTATGGCTCTCTCCGCTACAAGAAACTCTTCAAAATCTCGTTCAAAGTCATCCATTGCAGCTACTATAGTCCGGAGATATTGCTAGGCTAAATAAACAGCTGAGCTCTGTTTACCGGCTACGCTGTCAGTCAGTGTGCGGGCTGGAGATTGGTGGAGCAGAGAGGGGAGGGGGTCCCCACTCGGTATGGTAAATGAGTATGTGTGTATGAAGTGTGTCTGTTACGCTAGAAGAGTCAGAGTTTGGGACAGAGTCTTTTACCCCCTGGAGTGTTACCGGAGTTTTTGGAGTGCTCAAATAAACTGTCCTTTTCCCCGAACGCTCCTCTGGTCTCCTGCTCGTGAGGGATATCGTAACATGGTTTAGATTTCTAAATGAATATTCACCTCGTTGCTAGATAGACCTACTCCTGAAAAACTCGTGCGCAAGGCTTTTTGTCCCTACGAGGCCACCGTCATTTACCCGACGGGAGGGGTGAGCGAGTGAGCCCTGCAATCTAGAATTTGACCACTGATGTCACTGTTTTCAACCCATTTTACACACTGGCCCTTTAAGACGATTTCGTTAATCTAGCGATAACGTAGATTTTTTTTTCCCCTGTCAAGCAATCAGTTGGTTGAACAGAATTTCAGTTGAGCAAGACGTTCTTTGGTAGGCTACATACTGAGACGCTTTTATGAGAGATTATTCTCCATCTGACAGAGAATCGTTAAGAGGGTATAGTGTAATCATATTAAAACATCAGTTCAAAAAAGAACTGGTCTTGACCACCTTGAACTATGTCTAGATGTCTTCTGGTTCCACTGTTTAATTGCAACTCACAGTCTTGCTGGAACAAGATCAGGTTGTAAATGACTTCCCTCCTTAACTTAGTCTCAACAGCACTGATTAAAGCAGAAAATGTGGAAGCTTATTTTCCACTAGTTAATGTGTTCAATAAAGTACCTTCAGCCAGTGCATACTGATGAAGTCTCTGATTTTCAGGGACCCCAGTTCATATTCAACGAGCTAACTACTCAAGGCCAGGTGACAGAAACATCCTCTTTAGCTTTCACTGAGGATGTTCTGAGTCTGATTTGGAAATAGATGGACAATGGCGACAATTACATGGAGTTTACACCTTTTATCGTAAGTCACATTGCAATTGTGCATGATTTTATGATCGTACAAGTTCAAATTAGCCACTTTTCCAATACCCAAGTCTTTAAATAAGAGATGAAGGAACTTGAAGACTTTAAATTCAAAGGTTTGAACTGTGCTGTATTATTGGCTGGAAAGTAGCAGGTAGTAAATATTGCCACAGAAAACAAAGCAGAGTTTGAGGAGTGCCTGTTGTGCTCTGGAAACACAATGTTCACTTGTGCTTTCTCTTTTGTTTGTGTTGCCACATTTATGTGCCATGATCCCTTTCTCCCAAAATATTCTTGTTTCCTTTGGCAAAACGTAAGGTGAAGAATCTGTGCAACTTTCTGCAACTTTTGCTGGTCAAAGTAATTCATTCCAATATCTACAGTGTTTGGACAGTGTTCCTCAGTTGAGCTCTTTAAGTCTCTCTTTCATCCTCGCCTTTCTCTTTCTCTGTCTTCACCTCTTTCTTTTGAGAAATGTTGGCTTCCTCCCCACCTCTGTTTCAGGAAGGCATGTCTAACTGGTTCTATGATTATCACAGTGGCCCATTTACTGCATCTATGGGAAGATTTCTTTGTGACATGTTTTGAATGACTGATGAATTATGGTGTGCTAGCCCCTAAACTGACGTACACCTTTCTTAACCAACTGTCGCAAACACTCACACCCCTGGGTGTGTGCTCAGGTCTTTTCTGTGTGTCCACCATCTGCTAATAGCACAAACAATTAAGACTTGAACTGCACTTCCTAATCTAGTTTGGATAGTTAGTCTCACAAGCGACAACCAAAGCCTATATTATAGTACCTTAAATCAAAATAAAGTAAATCCAGGTAGGGTGATAACCCCTTGAAGAAAAGGGGCAACGCCAAATAACTGCTTGAGTCCTACAGAGGGTCATGGGGATGTGCTGTAACACTAAGAGGGACCTGAGCATCCAAAATCAGGCAGGACAAAGCCTGAAAACTGGATTACTACTGACAATCATTTGTTTTGTACCCCACCCCTCCCACCCCCCCCAACACACACACTCACAGAGGAGGTGGAACAGGACAATGAGGTGGTGCATGTTTGTATCTCAGGCGTCAGGCCACATATGTTCGAACCATTGGAAGCAAAGAGAGCTGCGAATAATGTTGGAGATTTTGCAAACTGATACCTCCCACACACACCTACACACCTCTGACCCACGTTACTGCTTCTAGTTCTAGTTAGCTTGATGGACCAAATTTTTACTTTTTACAGGGAGAGAGAGGAGTTGACATATATATGTGCGGCATGCTGAAGAGATTGAAGAACAATGGAAAATTACTTTTTCATTCCATGGGACTTTTTAAATAATTACACAAGTTGGATTCGGTCCTGCTTTTGTAGTAGTGATGTACAGAACGTCTCTGTTGATTTGTTGCTTTGTGCATTTTTGCATTGTTCAAAATCTGCACTGACAATACCAATCGATCAGTCTATGAATAAAAGCAGTGGCTTTAGAACTTCACAGCAATTTATATACAGTAGCTGAAAAAACGTAGCACGATTACACAATGGTTGGTGTGTTACACACGTTTTAAAACATACTTAGTATTTCAATGTAATTCATCCTCATTATTAAAAAAATCAAAATTACATAACTCTAGTGTCACGTTTCTGTGTGTATGTGTGGGTTTTTTCAGCTTCTCTCCTTTCTGATGACATATTTAGTGCAATATTTATACCGTAATACCGTCCTTACAGAATTTAATGTATGATCATAATTTTATGATAACCCTTTGGGTGGATGCTAGATGAATTGACCATTTTATTCTAGGAAATCAAAAAAAGCCATTCCTGATCAAAGCCAGAACTTAACCAATCTTCTTTAACATAACACAAAGACAAAAACATTTTTTGTCTTGCTCTTGATCTATCAGCATAATTGGCTTTCACATGTCTCTGTCAGAGCACAGTACAAAGTGACCACCACTTTATGATTGTCCATATAACCACATCTACTGTGTGGGGAGAGAAGAGCCTACAGCATAACACATTTCACAACACAACAAAAGCTATTCATAAAACAGATTCCATCACCCAAAACATGGCCCGTGAGCAGAAACAGGTCTATCTGACAGATTTTGTGGATGGGATGGTCACACCCACTCCACAGGTGGCAGAATGAAAGCAACAGAAGCATGTGGGTGTAACTTAGAGTTGTTGCTTTGTGTACTGTCAGCCTTTTTCTTTATTGTATTCAAAGGGGGCAGTCTTGTACACAAGACCCTAGCTTTATGTACAAAAAAATCACCAGATTAGCAGACACACTCAGAGACTAAATTAAAAACACAGTTTTTAATTTAGTTTTGGAGGTAATATTTATGCATGCCATGGAGAAAATCTGTTTATACAAAAACAGAATTTGCACAAGATTATTCACTTTTAATTTTGTTAGGAATTCAAAAATCACAAAAGTCTGCCTCTGCTCTGCTGCTCTGCCCTTGATGTGTCTCCCCTTGCTTAAGTTTCTGTGAGGCCCCGGTAATTAACAGGGTGGTAAACCTTGCCAACGGATTTATGCTAATGACTACCAACCACCTCATCATGTTGTTCTATGCAGGTACAGTATGAGAGGAAGTTCAGGACAATCTCAAAGATTCATGTTTGGACTTTGTGTGAACTTTATAGTAATTTAAACCTTAATTGTAAAGGCCTTGTATATGTGCCGTGCAGAAATCTTACAGATTATTCCCTCTGGGCTACTCTGGGGTACTAAATGCAGTTTATTCAAAAAATGCATTATTTCATATATTTAAAGACAGAATACTAATTGTACTGCTGCCAACTGAGGAAAAACATATTACTCATGGGACTCATCTGGTGTACAGAAAAAGCTCAACATCTTGTATCTGTCAGATAAATTTGATGCTACAGCCAGCAGCTGGTTAGCTTAGGTTAGCATAAAGACTGGAGACAGGAGGAAACAGCTAACCTGGCTCTGTCCAAAGGTGACAAAATCTGCCTACCAGCGCCTCAAAAGCTTAGTAATTAACAACCAAACTGTCATTTTTACACTTTGTTTTTTGTACAAATTAAACATGAGATATGAAGCATTAATTAGTTAGCTTCAGAGGTGCTCATAGGCAGATTTTCCCCATTTCCAGTCCTCATGCTAAGCTAAGCTAACATTTTCCTCGCTTTTCTTTATATCTAGATAAGAGAGTGGTATAAATCTTCTCATCTAATTCTCGGCAAGGAAGCAAATTAGCGTACTCCCTAAAATGTCAAACTCTTAGGTCTTTGGGAGAATTCATGTACTTTCGTGAACTGATACACAATTCTATTATTTTCAGTTAAATTTCTTTTGTTCTGCTTCACACTTTGGAACGCTCAATCATGATCCTTTCCAAATCCTAAACAAGTAATTTTGTTGCCTTAACCTTAACCAACAAACCCTCACGGTTAACTGCCAAGCCCTTTGGCAAAAAGATCTGCCAACATTTTCCGCATCAAGATTCAACGCAAAAGGCTGCCCCCGACTTCATTATAACCGCCCAAGCATCAAAATATGACAAGTAGGGATGAGGTCATGTTGCAGTTTGAGCACTACTGAGAACTATACATTTGGTTTTACAATGCACGATTGCAAGTTACTTTTCCTGCATTAAACTGACTTCACTGTGGATCATCTAGGTTTCAGACCTCCCCCCACCCCCTGTGGAAAAAAAAAGATCTCGCTGCACAGACCAAAAAGCACGATGTTGCATGTTTAACACTTACATCTTTGCCCTGTTGTGACCTTGTGTGACTCAGTACAAATAACAATTTGACTGTGGAGTCACTGTACAGGACAGCACACATACTTAAGATGGGCTCTAAGATCCTGCAAAAGACAAATCTAGAAAAGAGGGCAGAGCTAATTGTAATCGTAACTCATATTGGTATATGCCAAGGCCTAATTTTAGCTGGTTCCAAACTCTGATCTATCTGTTCATGGCTTGGCTCGTGGCTTGGGAAACTTGTAACTACCTATCCTGGAACTCAAAGCTCAAGGTTAAGTTGAGCAATCCTGCCAGATGAATTCTTGTATTTGTATCCTGTATGTATCACATCCAAGAAACCTGTGTTTGATGCCTGCCTCCTCACTACCCACAGTACAAAACTAATGACATTCCAGTCAGCCTCAGCTGTACCTTGTGTTTAGTGCTAATTAGCAAATGTTAGCATGCTAACAAACTAAACAACATGATAAACATACCTGTTTAATATCAGCATGTTAGCACTGTCACTGTGAGCATGTTGGCATGTTGACATTCGCTCAAAGCACCATTGACCTTAAGGCCCTGTCTACATGTATACAGATATTTTGTGAAAACTGATATTTTCCTCTACATTTTGGTCTCTCATCCACATGCAAACACAGTTTTGGAACACTTAAATGCTTCAAGTGTTTGCGAAATGATTTCAACTCCCTAAATCGCACATGCCCATTTTTCTTTCTGTAATGAGCATGTGCCAGCAATGGTATGCTACCGATTTGTTTGTGCTTTGTTTGCACTGCTTTGACTAATGACTACACTTAAAGTTATTGTTATTGTAGTATAGTATCGCTGCACCACTTCATTGACGAATGGTGCTGTTTTTTGGGTCCAGTATTATTTGGTCCACCTCAGCACCTGTGGTTTAAAGTCTGCCAGAAACAGTGGTGAGCAGATGGTGAGACAAATTTCAAAGTGAGATTGTTGTCGATGAGAAGTGAAAATTTTTGCATGTCTAAAACATAAACTATATAGTAAAAGTGGACGACATGACAGCTCCCCAAAACTGAAGCCAAAACATCTCAATCGCCCCCTGGTGGCTGGCTGCAGTATACATCATAAACTCTGCCCTCTCTGTGTTCATGAATGGGACACGGGCCAAACTAAAAACCCCAAAGTACACATCAAATAATTTTCTCAAAGATGGTTCCTGTCATTTTAGTTAGTTCTTATCACGCTGCTGTATGTTCAGGTTTTCGTTTTTCCAATAACTTTGACTTAGTTAGCCAAATGGACGTCATGATTGACAAGTATTTGTGCCAGTTGGCTCCAAATGACATCACCAGCGCAAAATGGCAGCCACCATATGTGGGATATTTTGGCTTCATTTTTGTACACTGTGAGGAAGCGGAGACACGTTGACCATCTTTATATACAGTCTATGGTCCAGGGCATCAGTCGTATTTTTGAGTGAGCTCCTTCGTACATTATCAAATATCAAAGGAGAATCAACAGTGATGAGATTTCCAGTCAATGATTTGAAAAAGGAAGGTTGTATACTTAAGTGTACAAGGGGAGACTGTGAAAGAAAGCTAACACCAGCACGCTTTTGGAGTTACTGTGTGAAATAAAGGTTGTGTGGACAGAATTTTAATGACATTGTTATTTGATACGTTGTTACAAAAATATTGATAATAGATGCTTTAGATTTGTTGTTAGATTGTTTTTCACAAGCATAAATTTTTCATAATTCAGTTTTAAAATGAAAATAAATACACCCTTACTCATTGCTAAAGAAAACAGTAGATATTTTTCACTTTAATGTTTTCCATTACTGACCAAATGTCACAAAAATCACAACCTTTATTCAGAGAATCATTAGACCCCATGGTGTCTACTGCTCTCATATCTCCTGACAATTTCAGCAGCATTTACATCACTGATTACACCCTCTTATTATATTCCCATTACGCTGCATTATAGGCTTCAGAACAGCACAATAGCTCTTACGTCTTGCCAGGTACGAGCTGGTACAGTGAAGCACACACCCAGATACACTCAGATACTGTCACCAACTCTCTATCACACAAACCTTTCTTCGACTCTTTTCATTTCTCCCCTGATATGTCTTTTGTTCGACACCTGATATGAACCCCTCCAGCTCCTGTTTGGCACAGGCAAAGACCCACCCACTGGTTCAACCCTGCATTATACTACAACAACCTCTTCCCCAATTTTTTCCTCTCCTCTGTTTGTAATTTCAGCGCAGTCATCCAGCTGCACATCAGCCTCAGTTTGGCTGTTTTATGACCCGTCTCAGTGCTTCGAGTTCTTGCTACTGGCTTGGCATTTGCTCCAAATCTCCAGCCTCATCACTGGTTCCAGACCTTCAGGCCCTGGTTAGACCTAACAGCAACCCTCCACCCTCTCTGTCCTCAAGCCCCAGCACCACAGCTCAGCTCTGCCTATCCCCAGCCATAACCATACCACGCAGTCCAAGCATGCAAGCAGGTTTTTAGGCTTGGCCCAGTCAGTGTGAGTGCGTGTCACTCCCCTCCCCTAAGCACAGGTGGACTTGTAGGGAACGCTGCCAAATACTTTTGGTTTAGGGGGAGGGAGGGGTGTTGGCTGAGGCTGGTGGGTGTAGCAGTTTTTGTTTTGTTGTGTTTCTTAGATAACCGTTTCGTGGAACGGTACCTTTTCACTCCCCCAAATCACCGACACACCTTCAGAGCAAATTTGACTCTCTATCTCGCCTGCTCTCACTTTCACAAGTCAGCCAGCACTGAGACAGTGTTGAGCTTCCTGACAGGGACTGAGTATACGAGAGAGGAACTGAAATCAAAACTTCTCTTCTTAAAAGGTCAGTAACATCTTACTGTCTCTTTCCCCCTTCTTTTTAATTCTTCGTTGTACAGTACTTCAATTTTGCATACCGGTATCCTAAAAAAGTCATAACGTGAGGTACAAATTTCAGGTACATAATTTCTATGTGTTGTGGCAAAATTTCAAAAACTGCCGGCTACCCACTGAGCACCAGAATCAGACTAAAGGATGGCTGACCTTTTGTAAAATCAGGTTCCCCTGTGTTCCCATTTTAAGTTGTAAATTGTTCCACGTCTCAAACTTTTTATAATAGGACATACAGTTAAAAAAAGGATGTCCAGTTTTCTCTGTGTGGTACAGAAAATTTCCCATGTGTATGTGTGCGCGTGTGTGTGTGTCTTGCAACAGATGTGCTCACAATGAAAGCCTCCCCCTCCACAAAACAGCCAGACACTGAGGAGGAAGCAAGTGAAAGCATGACAAAGCTGGAACAGATTGAAAGACTGATATCACTTTTTTACTTATTCTTGTTATTACAGCAGCAGCTGGTAAAACAACATGATGACTTCCTGCGCATGATTTGGATCTCTATACGATAGCTTTCCTTGTCATTATTACGACTCCGTCATCAAGAACCTGCCTCAGCGGTTGTAACGCAATATGTTAAACATGCAACATCTCCTAATTGACATGGCAGTGATAAACTATCTGACAAACAAGATGACACCTGCCCTTCGGGAAACAATCTTAAAATTCATTCATCAGTTAGTGATCAAAGCTGCTTCTATGCGCAACACATATGGGCGCAGAGGTGTGACATTCAAGATTATTTCACTTTTCCTGTCTGTGCCCCCCCCCCCCCCCCCCACCCATCAAATCGCATGAGTAACTGTTAACCTTTAACAGTATTATTAAAGGTGATTCTATGCACTGTTTGGAGGGCGTAGATTTTATTTGAACATGTAAAAGAGGGTCGAGCGTCAGACACTTAATTTCCTTCATTCTGGTGAGTTTTAATGCATCAGTTTACGGAGAAAATGTCTTTAATGTCATCATAAAATGACCTCTGCTGATTTCAAGTTTTTATTGGGGGGACAAATGCGCATCTCCTAAATATTGAGGGGGGCATGTCCACTGTGCCCCCCTGTGTAATAAATGATTAACAGAATTATCAGAATTTGCTCTATGTCATGCCACATTTTCCGGTTAGTACAAATGATGTTGCCTTGAGGGTTTGTGGTTAATTTCAAAGAAACTGGTGATGACTACTCTTTTGAAATGTTATGTAAGCTAATTTCATTTATCCACAAACCATTTCAGTTTGCAGTTATGTTCTAAAAAGTGGTAAAAATGTAATTAACACAGCTTCTTAGCTGATGAACCACACAGGGGTGTAGGTTATGTTTCAACATTTGGGGTACACAAGTGGAGGGTTTGGTGGTCCTTCACCAGATAATTTTAAATGTCAAACACTTCCTGCAGTCTGGTGAGTTTTATGTACTAATTTGCGCCTTTTATGCATCAGTTCATGGTGTAAATGTCTTTAATTTTGGCAAAATAAAAGTCCTCTTCTACTGTCACTCTCATTGGGTGGGATAAAATCACATACTCTAAACTATGACGTGGACGTGTCTCCTGCATCCCCCTGAGATCTATAGCTATGGTACTAAAAGTCGTATACAGGCACACTCAAACACGCGAGGGGTAATGGTTGGGTCATTAAAAACTAGAAAAGAAAATGTAGTGACCTCAAAGCATATTCTCTCCAGGCCAATGTATAACTGCAAGGTAACAAAACTGAATGAAAAGCTGCATTTTCCTTGAAAAAAAAAAAAATACTTCAAAGCAGCATGTATAGGACAAGCTTCAGTCTGAAACCTTCATGATCATTCATCATTAATGAAAAAAAACACACACACAAGCAAAACCTATAGAGCTCTCTTCCTGTCACAGTGGCGGTTAGATGGGGATAAAGTCTAGTAGACACTACCACACCTACTCTCGTCACACACCCCAACTACAGCCCTCCATCTGCCTCTATCTCTCTCAAGGATTAACTCAACTGAACTTGATCCTTGTACCAGGGCCTCTCTTACATCGGTGTGTTTAACAAACTTTGCCTGAGGCACATTTCATTCATGTTTGTACAGTCTTATCTATAGCGTGCTGTATGATATGATAAGCCAATATTCAGTGTAAAGGATCTGATCTTGTATTTCTACAAAAATGCATCCTGTAATGTAAAAGTGTGTGAGAGTGCAGAAATACTTGATTGAGAAACTTGAGATGTCCTGGATGAGTGTGTCGAGTGAATGAGGACGTGGCTTCGTAATTGCAAAGCAATGCAATGTGTTCATTATGAGACTGACAGAGTGAATGAGTCCACACGCCTTCTTCCCACCTGACAGCGTGTAGGCATGCCCGTGTAACAGCATTTACACGGGGACACACAATCTGATTTTAACCTCCCATGACACAGATGTCATCTTGTCACAGTTGTCTTTCAAACCCGGCTCATGCAGCTAAGACAGATTGTTATCTCTGCCAATGACATCTAATCAGCTACCCTCAAATACCCCCAGAGTTCAAGTTAACGCACGCATGCGAGTTTGTATGTACACAATAGCCATGTAGCTGTTTGTGTGTGCATGTGTGCGTGTCCGCCCTCCTCCGTAGGATTGAGGTCCAGGTTTTGTTGTGTGTGTGGAGTTGGGCTGGGTGAGTAAGCCGCCCCTCACAGATGAATAGAGGATGGGAGGAGGCTTGAAGAGGCTGCCGTGGGTGGGAGGCCCGAGCCCTGCCAAAAAAGCTCCTTCTGTGGGATTTGTGTACTTTTGCGTTCCTCACGAAACACAGTGCCTGGCTCAAACGACAAAGCAGCCAGGGAGGCAGGCACTCGCACTCCCAGAGGTCGGCTCGATCGCACCCTCTCCGCTTTTCAAGCTATATTCTTTCTTTCCGTTTACAATTTCTCCATTTCCACCATTCTCTTCTTTTTTTGTCTCTTTCTGTCCCTGCTGCTGATTTCATCACTTGTCAGTATTTTTCTTTAGTAAAATGATTGATCATAATCAAATACTAACAGCTACATCGCCTGGAAGCACTTTTGCGCCCCAAACTAACTTTGTGGCAGGTTATCAGAAACTGCAGCATAAAATTTGTTTATATTATTCCTAATTTGCATACAAATCCCTGAAAGAATTATTTATTTGCATTAGTATATAAATGTGGTTTTGAGGTTGTTTTTTTTTATTTTAAAGTCTTACTTAACTGCAGAGCTGGCCCTAACCATTAAGCCGTATAAGCCCCCTGGCCTCTAGGGGCCCCCTGGAAAATATACTTTTTTAATGAACAAAAGACAATAATGAAATAAATGTTGAACTTCCTAAACAATGAACAAAACAATTAGCTGAGAGACAGATGAAATAGACAGTAGGTAGGCTAAGTAACTTCCTGTCCCCTACAAAACAAGCACTGCCATGATTCTGTAGTAAAAATAAATAAATAAATGAAATGCAATAGTATTATATAGTATAAGTTAGGCAGGAAAGTCAACACAAACAATAGCCTCACACGCTATTTGACAGTGTGCAAGCACTGCAGCACATGATTTCATATGTGTAATTTGTATGTATCATGTGAACTGGCAACATGTTACCATGAGGGGAACCCCAAAACCAAATCCTGCTTAGGGTCCCTAAAAGTCCTGGGCCGTCCCTAATTAACTGCAACATGACAGCAGCTGTTGAGGCACATTCACTTTTAACTTTTCATTTATTTATGTCATGAATTCCTTGCAACACTAGAGCACTAATGGCATTATCTTCACTAAACCACAATGGAAATGTTTCTTGTGGAGGTTTTTGAATCACCCAGCAGGGTCAAAGTCATCAGAGAAATATTTGTCATACTTCTCAACATCTGAAATGTCAGTGGCGGCCACGGTTAGTATTGTGCTTGTGCAATGAAGCATTTTACATACAAATTGTGGGTGTTTCCTGAATGTTACCTAGATAATAGAAAATAGGGCCCTGTAACCACTGGCAACCCACCTAGCCTCTGCCGAGTGACAAGTGCAAAGAGACATGATTCTCAGACTTGGCAATAGAGTAAAATTATCACCTGGTAAATTAGAAAATTAAAGCCCTACTTTGTATAAACAGATCTGCAGGAAACAGAGTCGAATGTCATTCAGCATCAGGGTGCTGGATGAAGAAAAGAAGAAAGGATAAAAAAAAAGAGCACGATTTCATAATGTCTAAAAGAAAGATCTGGGTTGAATAAGTGGGTCCACCCACCTGTGTGTGAGAGGCAGCGAGAGAGAAAGCGGGGCTGGATGGCAGTTTTAGAGACATGAGTGTGTGGGTTAGGCTAGCTGGCCTGCTTATGCTATCTAATCACTGGGAGAGAAAGGAGAGCAGCATGCCTTGATCCACCCACCCACCCCAGACAAACAGCAGTTAGCTTGCTAAGTACTATATGTGGTCGCCTGCAGCTCTGGGCCGTACATGGGGGAACAGAGATAAAATGTGACAGACTCTGCAGGTAACAGACATTCAGCACAATTATGTCTCATTCTGTGCTGGGGAAAAAGAGAGATGTGTCAATCTGGAAGCTACTACGGGTCACGACTGCATGTGAGAGAGTGTGTGTGAGTGTGAGGCACACTTGGTGTGTGTCACTGGTGAGCAAGTTGGCCATACTCCAGCAGGTTTCAGGTAAAACTAATGAGAGTTCATTGGCTGATTTTTTAAACCAAATTAGCCAAATTTGTTTTAACCTAAGGCTAACTTTTGGGAAAAAAAGTAATAGATTCACTCATGAAACTCCAGTCAGGTAACAAAAACATTCATGTATGTCAAAATATTCTTTGTGTTGGATTTTTAGCAGCCTTATTAGCATGAATTATGTTACTGCACTGTTGATTTCACAGTTCCTCTTTTGTCATTTGGGTCAGATACAGATTAGTTACCTGTGTGATACCTGAGTGGGTGGGATAAGATTGGGTCCAAAAATAGCTGACCTACGCATCACACTTGTGTTTCTGTGAGTGTGCATGTAGTCGAATGTGGTCCGCAGACCTGGTGCATGTGTGTGCGAATGTATGTATGTGTGTGTCATGACAGGCATCTGTCTCCCCTGCCCTGCAGCCTGACTGGTTTTAATTAGGAGGTGCCAGAGTGCCCGAGGGCTCTCCTGCTGACACACACACACATACACATGCGTGCACACACACAAACACGCATACACACACACACACACACTACCTGAGGGCAGACAGAGGCTGTCCCGCCAAGGCTGGCCTCCTTCTCGTTATCACCATAAGGAGTTGTCCTCATTCACCCCACGACCCTCCCAACACGCAGACACAAATATTCACACCAAGCAAATCAAATGAACACAGCACAATACTGGAATGCATTCAGAGGCAGCAACGTGGAAGTGGTGGTTGGGAGCTTTGACTCCTTGTACATTTAGTTTGCAGTTTTTTGGATCCAGAATAAATTACCATATAATAAAAGTGGCCTTAAACATAAAGAATAATTATATTTGCCTTCGACAAACATCGCCACAGACATTCAAGTTATCCTCACACACAGCAGTGAGTTCATACAACGCCACCTGTGAAACACAGCGACTCTGCCTACTTCAGTACTCTCAGCTCTAAATATGCAGCTTGTGTACTTTACCTCCCTTCTGGCAAAGCTTCCGATACTGATTAGGATGTTTGAAAAGAAGACAAAACAAGAGAAAGTTAAAGAACGAACAGACAGGTCAGCAGAAAGGACATGCCCTCACCTCACTCATCCAAATGGCATGCTCCAAGGTGAGTTCTAATGACCTGACAGATAGGTGTGTGTCTCTGTGATTGAGCGAGGCAGAGAGTACAGTAGGTTTGCGCGCACGCCTGCCTCCCTTTGTGTTTAAGCAACACTGCGTCTGTGTGTGTCTGTCTCCGTCCTTGGACTGGAGACAGGGGGTGTAGAACTGGGAGGCTGCTGCGATGCTCTATCTCTGGACTGTGGGGGGATGATTGCCTCCCTTTCCTGCTCCTCTCCCACACCAGGCCACACCTGGCCTCCGACACACCAGGGTAAAGGGTATGAGTCGGGATCTCTACAGTTATTAATCCAGGGAAGGTCTGATAAGTACTTCCCTGCACCCTTTTTCCACGGTATTTGCTACACACTGCCACATAATTTTAAACCTGTTGTGAACTTGTCTCTCCAGTTCTTTTTTTCATTCTGAACAGAACTACTTCTGCCATTTTTGATGTGTACAAATGACTGAAACAATATGAATGCCGTCCAAGAGAGACTGTGAGAAAATGTGGGCCGTTATCCCAACAAGTCCTCCAAATTCAACAACAAAATACTCAATTTGTTCATGAAGCCACTGTTGAAAAATAAATCTATTTTATAAAGTGACAATGCTGGTTGAAGGCATACTATGCAGGATTTTCCTAAAAAAAAAAAAAGAAGGAATAGACAAATACAGAAGTAATCCCTCTCAATCATCATTTATGACTGACTAGAAGTATGTAGCGGTGTATTTATCTGCAGATACTCTACCCTCTGCCATGCTGTAAAAAAACAACGCTTAGGTCCCTAAATACTAAACACCTGTGTGAATGCGCTAATTTTGGCCTCTTTACTAGTGAGATGCAATGATGCACCACCACAAAATGTTATCTGTCTCTGCCCAAGCAGCGCTCAAACATCTTTCCAAATTAGTCTGCGCCAAGTTTGAAAGAAAGATGGAATAAGTAGGATATATACAAAACAATGTAATCACCATAACATTTATACAGGCCTCCATGCTGCTTTCCACTGTTTGCTAACCTGTTTTCAGGCCTATCCACAATGTCAAACGTGACACACCAGTAAAAAAATAAACACAAAGGTATGCTCATCTGCTGCAGAACCGTGTACATGGCACTAGTCTACTGCCAATGGGAAAGGAGTCTACCACCTATTTTTAGTGAGTTCTCCTGTATTTAAAAAACCCACGAACTTGTGCGAATTTTGGTGGTAAAGGGATAGTACTGTCTCTTTAAAACATCTGCCTATCAATTGAAAGACCTATCTTTCGACCTACTTACGCAGATTTTGTCACTCCATAGGAAGTCACCTGACTCCAACCTTTTCTGCCGACAGACGAGAGTCATAACTACTACAACCACAAAAGGGATTTGTCTCTTGAATGAAGACATATGTCTCTTTGGGGAACTTTCTGCAACAACTCGTTTCTGGTGTTTCTTTTGGGAGAATAGCGGAGAATATATTCAGACTATATTGTTTATTAAAGTAAAAATAGAGCTTTTTTTGCTTTAACTTATCAGTATGACCTGTTGATTGCACATTGCAATAGCTTTAGAGTAATGACACCACTGGCTTTTAGACTGGTGCCCTATAAACTTTACTTTCTATGCTGCGACACTGTTGTACGACACACCCACGTATCTAGTCATTAATGGGGTGCACGCTGTGGAGCTAACGAGAGCACTTAATCCTCATGATTAACTGAACAAATAATACAAGTCAACATTATTTTATCAAACTCTTCTTGTTTTGTCTTGTGAACATTAAGGTACTTACTGTCTTGAAGCATTCTGGTGTAAGTAGTAAAGATATTCTATGACTAATAATATTAGAAGTATTAAGTGATCAGTATTCAAGGCTGGTAGGTCTGAGATAATCTAATGAGTTCTTAGTTTTCTGAGAGAGATCTTGCTGTGTTTGTGATATTGATATATACAGCATCAAAGTCTCCATGATATCAACTTTATGTAACGATGCTTCACACCCCATCCCCCCTCCAAAGTGCCAATCTGGTGCCCTAGTACGTGTATCCTGCTGGGCGCAGCAGGCGGCAGTAAACAGGTACGTGGAGACGCCAGACAGAAAGACAGACACACAAAACAGATGACTCTTACTCAGCCCCTTGAATCCTTGTGTTTTGTGACTGTTAGCACTCAGACTGAGCAACAAGACTCACCACATCTTAGTGTGGCCTGACACTCGCGAAGGACGAAGGGGTGGAAAGGAATTAGTATTTAGCCTGATAGTTATACTACAGAAATATAAAACACTGAAGCACCATATACATTTTCTTGCTTGTTAGACAATAGTATGATTGAACTGTTGCAATCATAATTACCATGTAAATCTGCCTTTCAGCCATGCCATATAGTGTGCACATTGCACTTGGGCTGAAAACACTTATGAATTTACACCCCAAAACAAGCTGCAGAGCAAATCAGTGCATTTTACACATTGCATGTCTGCACCATTATTTCATGGCCTATCGCAGTTTGCAGTACCACATCCTGCAGCTTTACAGAGTTCAGAACAAAACATCCACACAGGTACCACTTACAGCGCTCTGCTATGACGGCAGCAGCGTGTTTAGAATAGATAGCCGATCTTATGAGATGGCAAATGTTGTTTTTCTGGCCGTCTGGCTGGTCTGCTAGCAGTTAGTGGCTAACCCCGTTTATATATACTAGATGCCAATGTGAGTTGGCCTCCGCTCTCACCCTGCACAAAACAGTGTAAACCACCAGGGCATGGGCTGTGGTTTGCTTTAGTCCATGTTTTCCCCAAAGGGGAAGTGGGCATAGCAGTCTGATGTACACTCTGATGTCTACTTGTTTGTGGAGGTTAACTCAACACAATTCTGCTTTCACAGTCTGATTGTCGGTTATGATTTATGGATGGTTAGAAATATTTCAGTAGATTTGAAGGTCCAGTAACCACTAAGATAACAATGACTGACTACATATACTACCTTCATGAATGAAATAAAAACCTGCTTGGATTTGTTCTTCGTTGTATGTTTGACTTTTTAATTTAGATTTATCATCTGTACCACTGTTTTGTTTTTAGGCCTGCTTAGGAAAACAATCCGTCCTCTTTCAGAGAAAACTATACCACTCAGGCGGGAAAGCCTTCCTGCTGTAAGCAAAGTTAATTGAAAAAAATTAAGTATTACAAAAGGCGTGGTTTAATGATGTCATACAGGAAGGCTGTTTCAGATCCTGTGAATGTGCTATGTCATAACATTTGGCCTGTGTGTGAAAGCAGAGGAAACACTCTTTCTCCCTTTTTCTTTCTCTCTTTCTGTTTCTTGCTGTGTCATAAACACACACATATACACACACACACTGACACAACCTAAGGAAGCAGTACTGTAATCTCTGTGCCGTTACCTTTTGTTGCAAAAAAATTGTCACAGCAAACTCTCCACATTTTCTAGATGTTAAATATCTCCACAAACTCCTGCTTAACAGGTGTCCTCTTCTATACAGAAGTCTACACAGAGTAACTTATTTCTACGCCTTTCTGCATAAACTTCCTCCTCCTCCTCCAGACAGAGGTGGTGGCGTGCTCACCAACTGTTACCCTGCCTCGGCGGCTTTCTGACTCAAAACAGGACTCTAACGTTGGCCTTCTGCTCTCCTCAACCTGGTTTTTGAAGCCTTGGTTAAAAAAAAAAAAACGTTCAACAAAAAGGAAAACAGGTCTGCACAGTCAGTCGCTTGTGGTATTTCTCAGCGTTTGTGGTTCATTTCTGTTTCAGATATCGTCAGCTTTTAAGCAATATTTCCTTTCAAATTAACACCATTGACTGAATCAGCCAGTTTTATGGGGTTCTGAGTGTGCCACATGCCAAAGTGCAAAATGTGCTTTCAGTAATTAGTCTGTTGCGACTGAGCGTTTATGGGGGATTCACTTGCCTGGCATGCACCCGTCGCCTGTCTTTAACCCTGTATTGTCGAAGCATGTGAAGAGAGGTCTCAAAGAGCTTGTTAAATGTTAGTTTGATTATAGAATTTAAAAGAGAGAATAGCAGGACTCCATTTTAAACAGGTGTAAAACTGAAACTAACCAGCTTTAAGATGTGTTTCTATTTCTGTGTGACTACTTTTAGTCCTGTCCATCTCTTCATCTCAACTTGAGACTAACCAACAGAGGTGCACAAATAGTTTTCCAACTTTTTCCTCTTTTTCTCCTTTCCTTTTTTACCCTCCCTCAGTCTCCCCAAACAACCCCTTCAAGTTTCTTTGCCCCGGTCCCTTTATACCAAAAATCCACTCTAACACAACTAAAAATTCATTTTGTCTGACCTAAATCAGAGGGTGTCTGCGCCATGGGCTTATTACACAGTGCGCTTAAACTTGTGTTGTGGAGGAGGATGGGGTATTATTATCTTCCAGCTACCCACCCTGCTATAAAAACTAGTGGTGCGACATCTCCACAGCGCAGTGCTGCTGCCCTCCCTCCCTTCCTCTCACTCTCTCACTCGTCCTACATGAGCCACACACAACAGTGCGCCTGACTCTTAACTCCACACTAGCCACTCTGCTACACAGACAGACCCAAGAATCACACTCTGCTCTCCTCTGTTGCGCTGCTTTTGCTTCTCTCCATTGGATATTCCTCCTCGGGTGTTTTTTATTTATTTATTTTTGTGAATGGGCATCCGTGGCCGGTGTAAGGAGCTTGTGAATGGGCTGACTTTGCATGGCTGACTGATTGACAGACTGGCAAAGAGAGAGGCAGCTGTGTTTCAATTAGAAAGGGCAATGCTGAGAGGTCAAGCGAGGAGCAACAGAGCCTCTTAGTAGTCTGGAAATACAAAGACACGTGAGGGGAATCAAGAAACTGAAGGCACGGTAGGTGACGGGTGCTGAAAGCTGTGGAATGCTGGGGAACGTATCAAGACATGTGTGAATTTATGTGGAAGCCAGAGTTTTGGAGTATGCACATGGGTGTGTGTCTGTGCGTATATGACCATGATAATTTGTCACATTGTTTCAGAGTGTGCATGTGTGTGAACAAGCTTGCACTTGTTATATTACAGCGAGCAGACACGTGCAGCACTTACTGTAGAGTCCCTATTTAAAGAGTGTTTATGTGAGTGTTGTAGCCTACTGCACTAGATCATAAAGGCCTGACAAGGTGCAAACAGGTCAATAAAGTCACTTAATGACTCATGTAATTATTTAGGCTGCAGTGTAAATATTGTGCCGTAAAATTCTGGAAATAGCACAAGCGTTTATAGCATCACAGCACGTCTTGGAAATGTCAAACATAGTAGTTTAAGTGGGCTTAAGTATGTGTTTTGTCTCCAACAGTAATTACACATTGCTCTTTCAGATATTCCATATCTACGCGACAATCGCCTTTAAATCCAAAAAAACACTCAGGTAATTCACAAAGATAAAGGGAATGTTTGTGAGAGGGGACAAAATAAAAACATGTTATGGATTTAAGGCTGAGCTGTAAATTACTGTTTACAACAGGTTTGTTGTCAGCCAGCTTATAGACCTCTTACCTCATGTCGTTACAAAATGCCTTGACCAATATTACCATTAAAACTGTTTACCAGTTGTTGTCTTTCATTCACGCATTAAGATCTGTTAGTATGTTTTAAATTCTTAACTGAAACTATGAGCAGAAACATTAAAACAATTGTCATAAATCCAGGATTCAAACAGATGTATGTCGGAGATAAAATACATAAAATCCATCTGCATATAAAAATGTAAAATAAGGGTGCACTTCACGTTGTACTATGTCTGATAATGGAGCATTTATCAAGTCACTTTCAAAGACTAACTGTAGTTAAACACCTACTCAGCAGGCTCACAAACTGTGACAGGAAATTCATTAGAGATCAATGTCACACCAATTACAGGTTTGCTTAATCACATATTGTAACTCTGGTTATATCTCATTAGCTGCAGTCAATTTTTAACCTACACCTGCCAGTGTGTAATAAAGGCTTTTAACTTTTGTTCAATAATTGTTACCACATTATGATAATGCGTGAACCCCATTTTTTAACGGCAGAAAGATATAAATTAGGGCCACATTTTTAACCTAGGCTAAATTATAAAACTTAAATAATATCCCTGCTTCCAAAAATAGATTTTATTTATTTCATATCATACCATTCTCACTTGTAGTACTGAGTACAACCTTCCTCTGTCCATTTGGGGTCTTTACCCAGATCGAACACAGACGTAAAGAAGTACAAGGTGATAGAATAAAAAATAATCTGTCTATTAGATGACAAATAGTCTAGAAGCAACATTTTTAGTCACTGAACCAATTTCCAGCAGCAAACAATAAACTTTTGTTTACTTTAGGGGTGAGAGGGATAATGGTGTGTAGCTATGGGCCCCCCTGAAGGCTCCAGAGATGACACTTAGTGCAAACTGGCTCTTTAAGGAGCCGAGCGAGATAAATTGGCCTCCAGATATCTGCAGACCAGATTTAGTATTTTCTTACCATATATTTCATTATATTATAACTTCTAATAAATGTTAATTAAGTATCAGTTAAATGTATAAATTGCTGATTATTTGCTTAAGTAACTGTCGTGAAATTAAATATAATGACTTTATTGGTGCACCTGTTTTAACAAGAATCTCTGTTGTGTAAAGTGACATATATTTGCCGGTTTTGGGGAAATTTGCTGAACTCACAAGCCGATTGTTTTTTACAAAATGCAAATAATATTGAATATAAGTCAGCTTATACTTACATTAATAATATGTTTGGCAGCACATTCATTTTCCTCATTCCATTTTGTTTTATGACTGCGTAAATGTGCAATAAATGTGAACTAAACTTCATGTAAAAAGTTTCAAGCCTCAACTTTTTAGCAAAACTTGTGCGCTTAAATGCTCAACTATGGCCCTGACATTTCATCATTATTGTAAAGGTAAATACCCAACCCATTTAGTGTAACTGGCATTATATACAGTTCACCCGCTCAACTTGACAGCAATTAAGACAGAATTTAAAACTCCCCCTATGCGACCTATAGGCTCCAGACAATCGTCATTTAAAACGCCAACCAGGGAAGTGTCTCCCCGAGAAACAGGTGCACTGGTGTTTTACTGGTGATAATGGACTAGCTTACACAGTAGGTCAAATGAATGTCTTCTCCTAATAAGGGGGTGAATTTTGGCTGTCAATACTATAAATTATTGGCCGTGCAATTGTCCGTCTGTGACAGTTGTTTAGCAGGTGTTTGCTATGGGCAGTTGGTGACAGGGGTAAACTTTGGCTGCCGGTGATTTAGCATGTGGGTCAGGTGGATGCAATGGCCTGACAGGGATAAACTAGGCTTTGGGTGTTGTAGCTTACAGGCCAAATGAGTGTCTGCCCGTGACAAGGGTTGAGATGGACATTAGCTGCTGATTTGTGGCCTGAGCGGTCAGGGCTGGGGACAAGTTAGCCGCTCTACTCTGGGCATAATGATGATACAGCTGCAACAGGGGCAGCAAGAGGAGGAGGAGAAGGAGAGGAGGAAGAGGAGAATGATTAGGAGGAGGAGGTGGTGGTGGTCAGAGCCCGGAAAGCAGATGAAGTTCTTGGGAGAAAGACGACGCTGAATGGAGGTGACACATAATTTGGGGTGGGAGTGCTGAGTTGAAAGTGTTAGTGACTAAGTGAGGCATGAGAGGAGACGTGGCCGGTACAGGCCGGCAGGAAAGAGAGACAGACAGAAAGGCAAGACCATTAGAGGTCAGTTTAATAATTTAGCTCATACTGAGTATGAATAGTTTTCGCGCATGGAACTGAAATTCCTGTTAAGTAAATTAATTCAGTGATGCATGTGTGATAAACAGAAATAGGTGATGACTGCGACAAAATATGACTTTCACTATTTATTTGTTCAAAAAATTGTGGCACCTCATAATGGCAGGTTGTTATAGGCTCACAGTCATTTACCGAGTCAGATTTGTCAATAAACAAAAAGTTGTCCTTCCATGACTTTGCTGGAAGAGTAAGATAGATGAAGCCAAATGACTTAAACAGTAATTATCAGAGCCCTTTCACAAGAAGTCCCCACCCCGGCTGCCCTGATGGGTGGAGGGGGGTGTGGGCGAGATGGGGGGGTGGGGGTGGGGGGGGTGTAAAGGGTTAAGGCTGTTTGGCTGATGAAATGTGCTCTAGGACCTTGTGGTGGGAAAGCTGTGCCCTCCTCCCCTCCCTGTCTATGTGGCACATCCTCCTTAGATCCTCTCCACATTGTAATTAGGGGCCGGCCGCTAAGAGCTAGTGCTAGCTAGTGGCAGGCAAACAGTGGGAACAGAGGGGAGTGGTGCTCGCCGGGGCACCAGGCGAACAAACAGCAACAGCAGCACGTGTCTCATAGTTCCAGGAGTGGGTGGGATGGATCGAGAGCAAACGAATGACAGTGGGTTCGCCAAGCCCTCCCAGTCAGACTCTTTTCTCTCCCTCTTATCCACTCGGTGTTGTTCCAAGCTCTGCACTATTGTTTGCCTTGGCAGGCTGTTACAGGGAGGGGCCCCTCCACTGGTGTTTGT
Source organism: Epinephelus fuscoguttatus (assembly GCF_011397635.1). Classification (NCBI taxonomy): domain Eukaryota; kingdom Metazoa; phylum Chordata; class Actinopteri; order Perciformes; family Serranidae; genus Epinephelus; species Epinephelus fuscoguttatus. Next base: position 15,001,314 of record NC_064769.1, read on the forward strand.
GCAACCTGTTAGGGAACTTTTAGGGCCATCTGATCTCTCCCTTAACTCTCTCACTGTAGATTCTCTCACCTTCTCCTCATTACTTTTATGGATGTTGTATACATGGTGTGAAATATAATAGAAAAGGGATATCGCTCTGTCTTTGGAGAAGCAACATGAATCTGCACAACTGAATCAGTGAAAGAAGTTTGAACAGGGTGTGTGTTACCTAAGTTTATAACACAGGATTTGCACTACACTGTAGGGTTTGTATGAAATATAATATAGATCCATTTGCCTTTCTATTAAATATATCGTTCCATCAGCTGGCAACTTTCTCTGTCGCTCTTTTGTTCCAGTTTCCCCATAGGGGTAGTTTGAGGTAGCTCTGTGCAGTTGGTCTATCCTATACCATCACCCTCTCTATAGACATTTTAATTATGACCACACTGCATCAATGGCATGAACATAGCAACAGTTACCTAGCAACAAGATCGACAAGAATAAACTACATGTAAGATTGCTATCCAAGTTGTATACCTGCAGGTGAACTAAGGGATTTTCTGAAATTGTTTTTTTTCTGCTCCTCTGGTGTGATCCCCTGCAGCACAAAAAGTAAGACACTCTGTGTGCGTGTGTGTGTGTGTGTGTGTGTGTGTGTGTGTGTGTGTGTGTGTGCGTTGGTGTATGTAAGTCTGTGTGGCTTCAGCCCTGGCCCATTTCGAGCCAGTCAACAATGCAGCTGTGGTGAGCGGGCCCGCTTCAAAGTATTTATCTACACATGCCTCCGGTGACCACCAAGTGTGGACAGCTAAGTTTAAGCTCTATTCATAGATGTGAATGAATGAGCACTCTGCCAGAGGAGGTTTTATCACTGTAACTGTAAACAACAGCCCAGTGAATCAACAGGTAGGAACTCAGGCAGCTGTGGAATGAGGGTTTTAAGAGAAGTGAGCGGAGATTTGCGTGTGTGTCGAAAACGACATTGAGCTCGCAGTCAGTGTGCTGTAAATCAAATGAGTTGTGGAGAGGACAGACTGCGCAAGTAAGCATTTTGACAGGATACAGTATCTAGAGTACAATCTGACCTCTTTTGTCATTCTTTTCTCTTCTCACCACATCCCAATCACACACTGTATTGTTCGAATGAAGGTATCAGCTTGTCTCATGCTTGTATCTGGTAGAGACAGACAAGAGGGATGGATATTACACACATTATCACGGAAACTGTCACACACTCATCATCAAATGTCAAAAAAAAAAAAGATCTCAAGGAAAGTCAACTCTGTTGTTTAAAGCCTTATCAAAAATGATGGGCTTCCCTAACTCACTCCACACGTTCCTACAAGAGATCGTGATAGCACATTCAAGAATAAATATTACCCGATGTGATGTTTGCTCGAAATGAGACATGCTGTATTTACCACTTGTTGCCTTTGCTGCACAGATGGCACTCAAACAAGCATGCCTACGGTGTATTTTAATAAAGCTAGACTGTCACTCATTGTTGTTAACAATATCAGCGCTGGTAAAGAGCTCCATCTATTTAGATATCATCACTTTGTGAAGGTCCATCATCTAATGAATGGATCCTGTGTGTGTGTGCGGTTGCTGCTGTGGCACTCTTTAAATCAATGTTTTAAAATAATGAACCCTTTCGTTATTTGCTTTAACGTGAACTCGTCACCTTCCTGTTTGCACTTCCTCCTTAGGAGAATCACGACTGCTTCATCCCTGTGATAACTCAAATGTTATGATACTGACTCTTCGTTTGCTGAGAACCAACTATGTGGATTTTTTTTTTGAGAAATGTCATTCACTGCTTTGTGCCATTGTGAAAATTACTGTGACCAATCATCAAACGACAGGAAATCAGTGTTCAAATTAATCATTGTATTTTCAGATGTTTTAAATCGGCTGCACAGTATTTTTTATTCCTTTCCAAATGGTGTTTCTACTTTGTAGTCTAAACCAAGATGGTGCCCTTGTGACACATCTCATTAATTAGTTAGTTAAGCTTTATATTTTTAGGAAGTCTCACTGAGGTCAAAGTCTCTTTTACAAAAGAGACCAGAGAACCAATTGTATAACATGAACCAACATTTATAAGCCTTATCATCATATATTATCTATATTGATGGTCATTTATTTCATTATAGCTCTGTTTTATCTTTTGTGTGATGAACAAATTTGCTTTTTTTGGATAAGAAAATAGAGCCGCAACTCTGGAAATGGGTTAAAAATCTTTTTTATTGTGTGGCAAACTGACTGTTTTTTTTTCTAGACAGACTAAAGAGTCTTAAAGGATTCTTTAAATACCTTAAAGACTCTTGTAAATGTTGAATGACCTTTCAGGTTTTCAAAAGATAACCAGGGGTTTATGACACCACATGAGAGGCACAACACTAAATACAACTCTATTGGTTAAGAGCATGAGGATTAATGGAGGTTTTTTGGGAGAAAAATGTTTGACTTTCCTATTCAAGTGTCACTAAACAGTTCACTGTTACTGTCTTCTATCCAGATAAGCATCAGAAACAGAGAAAGGAGAATGGTTCATCACAGAGAAGAGGACCTGATCGGGATCCCCTTCCCAAATCACAGCAGTGATGTCCTCTGCAGCCTCAATGAACAGCGTCGTGACGGGCTGCTCTGCGATGTCATCCTCATCGTCCGCGACCAGGAGTACCGCACCCACCGCTCCGTTCTGGCAGCCTGCAGCCAGTACTTTAAGAAGCTCTTCACAGTGGCGACCGGTGATGGTGGGGATCATCACCATGCGGCGGCTGTGTACGAAATCGACTTTGTGGCTCCAGAGTCTCTCACGGCCATCCTGGAGTTCGCCTACACCTCAACTCTGACTGTGACGGCGTCCAACGTTAAAGAGATCCTGAACGCAGCTCAGATGCTGGAGATTCCCTGTATCATCAACGTTTGCCTGGAGATAATGGACAGCGGGGGTGGAGGCGGCGGAGGCGGAGAAGGGAGAGGGGAGGAGGGAGAAGAGGAAGAAGAGGATGCAGAGGAAGATGAGGAGGAGGAAGAGGAGGAGGAGGATGAGGAGGAGGACGAGGGGTCGAGGAAGGATGAGCAGGACGACGAGGAGGACAATGTCAGCGAGAGGTCGCTGCAGTCATCAGAGAGCAGGGGGGTGCAGACGCCTCCTGGGACGGAGGACTCGCCACCTCCCAGCACCTCCACGTACCACCAGCAGTTTGACCTGCACAGAGAGTCGTCACAGTCACAGTCTCCTGACACCATGAGAGGAAAACAGGTAGGTGATTGGATCTTATATTTTCATAGCAAAAAATTAAAAAGTTCAAAAGGCTGATGACGCTGTCTTGTGTTGCAGGAGAGTATGGAGAGTCGGGCTTTGAAGGATTTCTCCATTGAGTCTCTCCTCCAGGAGGGGCTCTACCCCCGCATGTCAACACTGGACAGGAGGGCCAATTTCTCTCCTCTCCTCCCCGGCTTCTACCCCTCCATGTGGGCCGCCGACTTCCCGTCCTTCCCCAAGCAGCTCCTGGACCCCAGCCACCACCAGCATCCCCACGCAGCAGCCTCACCACAAACCAGGCTCCCCCATGGCTTCCCCAGCTCTGCACCGCTCGAGGCCTCCAGGCCCCTCGACCTAGCTGTGAAAAGAGAGATCATAAAGGAGGAGATGAAAGAGGAAATCCCGCTCAGTCTGCTCCACGGCAACTTCCTGAAGGAGTTTGTCAACTCGGGCCTCAGCAGCACCATGAACACTGGGTCAGTGCCGTCAGAAGGTCACGCTCTGGGTCCGATAAAAGATGAAGCCGACTTCCGGTCGTACCTGAGCTTCCTAAGCTCTGCGTCCCACCTGGGGGCGCTGTTTCCTCCCTGGCAGCTGGAGGAGGAGAGGAAGATGAAGCCCAAAGCGTCGCAGCAGTGTCCAATCTGCAACAAGGTCATCCAAGGAGCTGGGAAACTGCCACGACACATGAGGACACACACGGGGGAGAAACCATACATGTGCACTATCTGTGAAGTCCGATTCACCAGGTTTGTGAAGCAGCACTTTTTAGCACCTCATCATTACTTCTTATTAATAAGCCACACAGAGAACTTGAGATCTTCCTCTTCCTGTGCGTTTTGACTTCAAAGCACCAGGTTATGTAAAACACCAGGGTAAACGGAAAAGTACCCCATGCTCTTTTGACTGAGGTTAATCTGTTGTTACCAAATCTGAATATCAAAGAGCATTAAGTGGAAAGCCCCCTCCGCTCATTTCTTTGCATTAGTGATATCTCACTTACCAACATCCTCCTGCTTTAGCATATTTTCCACCTGTATTTTAGAGCAGAACTTTACTGTTGTCAGTGAAGACAAATCTTCTTTAACGGCTTTTAAACTCACTTGTAACAAGATCTAAAAGGGCAGAGATGCAGTGTTGTAATTTATGTGTTAACCTTTCCACCCACAACACTCCTCATGAAAACATGTGGTTTTGTTCTTTTCTCAGACAAGACAAACTCAAGATACACATGAGGAAGCACACAGGTGAGCGCCCCTACATCTGTCTCCACTGCAACTCCAAGTTCGTCCACAACTATGACCTGAAGAACCACCTGCGTATCCACACGGGCGTCCGTCCCTACCAGTGCGAGCACTGCTACAAAAGTTTCACACGGTCTGACCACCTACATCGACACATCAAGAGGCAGAGCTGCCGCATCTCCCGCCCTCGGCGAGGACGGAAGCCAGCTGCTTGGCGGTCCACACCAGCCAGCAACTTCCTGTGCCCCCCTACTGCTGCCGCTAACCGGTTTGAGGAGAACGGGTTAAGCCCTGCATACCAGGGAGTCAAGAGTCACGGACTTGGAGAGATGCTCGGCAACAGGGGTCTAGGATTTAAGAGCGGGGACGGTGCGGGAAGGGAGAGCAGGGAGGAACGGCGAGCAGAGGGGAAGCATGTCGCAGAGGAGGAGAAGGTGGGAGCAGGGAGGCAGAGGGGAGTGTTTGCCTTTGCTCTGGCTGGAGAAGAAGTGCTTACCCACTCTCCATTTTATGCTGCGACCTCTGACCCCTGGACCATGAGACTGGAGCGTGCTCCACCCATCCCTGAGCCAGCCAAATGAACCGTGGTCTGTAGAAGTAAAATTAAAAAAAAGGACAAGGAAGAAAGTCTCTTTAATCTCTGTGTCTGTTCTGCTCCAGGAAGCTAAAGCACCTTTTTAAAAAGTGAAAGCGAGATCAATGAACCTTTTGAAGCCTGCTGATGTGGCAGTACTAAAAACAGACTCTCTTTTTTTTTTGGGGGGGGGGGGGGCAGTCTAATTAAATAATTTCACAGATGTCATGTTGAATAATTGTTTACAAATATTTTGATAGCATTTAAAAAGAGGCAAACAGTTTGACACTGCTAATGAGGAAACATATCGGAATGCTGTTATATATATTATTTGCATTATTTATCTACAAGGTTGTCTAAAATGCTTTTAATTCAAAAACTACATCATTTTACAATGTCCTCTGAAACAAGATGAGATGAGGCTTTTATACTGAATTCATATGCAAGAAGAAAATATAAATCTATCAATCAGAGCAGGACCTATTGTAAAGTTACAATGTTGAATTAGTGACTATGATGAATGTAAAACAAATGATTACATGAACAAAATAATCAAAACTGTATTGTAGAAAAGGGTTATTATTACATTTCTCAAGTGGAGTATACATGAATCAATAAAATTTAAATGAATGCATAAATAAGCCTCCGTCCAGACAAATCACAGTTTTATTTTGTATAGTTGTGTTTAAGTGTTAAAAAAGGACCACTGCTTTTAAAACAAACATTAAAAATTGTTCATCACAGCAGGGCGTAGTCTGGCACATGTCCTGTAAGTACGTTTGACCCTGACATGATGATTTAATGATATTCCAAAACAAAGGGAACCCACTTGAAGTCTAATAAATCAGGACATTTGATAATGTGTTATTATCCTTTCACTGCCTTGTTCTGATTTAAGCTCCTCGTCTGCACTATTGTACATAGACACAAACTTTTTGGCCATGGTGGTGTTAATTACGGTTGCGTTGCTGTAAAAAATATATATATATATATAAATACATACATATATATATTGATCTTAAAAGGCATCCATCCAAAGATGTGTACTTTGATATTTCACAGACTTGAATAAGACTTTGTTTTAATGTTTATGAATATGTGTCTTCAGAGGATGTATATTTCTGACTAATCAAACTGCCGCTTTAGCAAAACAGTATGCTTGTGTTTTCTCTGCTGCAACAAATCATGAGGGTTTCAGCCCCGTTTTTCATATAATGTTCATCTCTGATTTGTGTACAAAGAAGTTCAAAAATGATTTGAATTGAAATGGGAAAGTATTTTCTTGCTATTTATGCATATTTAAATGAATGAGCCTTGGCTATATTTTGCAAATCTGTTTTATAAAGACACTAAATGTTGAACTTTGCTTTTCTTTGGGAGTATTACTTTCAGAAAAGTTGTGTGTGTGTGTGTGTGTGTGTGTGTGTGTGTGTGTGTGTGTGTGTTTACTCTTATCTTTCTATCTTTGTGAGGACCAATGTGAGATTTGACCTTGATAGTGAAGACAGTTTGGAAAATGAGGACATTTCAGTCAATCTTTACTGGTGAAGACTTGGTTTTATGGTTAAGGGTTGGGGTTACGTATGTAGTTGTAATGGTTAGGGTTAAGACCGTCAGTGAGGAACCCAACAAGAGAATCTAAATAGATTATATTTATAGAATAAGGTTATATATTATAACAGATTATAACAGTTTACAACTTTTCTATATTTTAGTTTAGATGAATAACCCAAGAGTAATACAAAAAATAACACCATCCCATTGACCCTTATCACAGCAAACATTCTGACTTAGTAGATAAAACACATTTCAATAAGGATGGCTCAGTTCTGTAAAGTGTGAGAGTGACAGTGAGCCACCCTGCACAATACCAGCAACCTGGAATCTGCTCACCCAAATGGAATGCAGTTGTTTTTAAAGTCGTCAATTACACCTGTCCTTTTCTTACAATGACAAGCCAAAGTGTTGGCTTTGAAAAAAGGTCACTGTCTTGGTTTTGACTGGTAGCCAAATGGTTTTCTGCCCATAGGTACTGAGGAAAGTTTACCCAAGAACTGAGTCGGTACTATATTAAAACCAAATGGGGTCAATTGAACCCCAGTGATTTTTACTTTTGCATTCTGCATAAAACTATGTTATACTTCTAAAAAATAATTAATTGGTAAATTAGGGCTATATGTTAGATATCATCTCAGATTTTGGATATCATAGTATCGTAAGTGTTATCTTTTACTGGTTTTAAAGGCTGCATTACAGTCAAGTGACTTTACCAACTTAGCATCATTATATCCATATTATTGATGATTATTTATCAAAAATCTCATTGTGTTAATATTTTGTGAAAGCACCAATAGTCAACCGTAAAATATCATTGCAATTTCAGTATTGCGGTGATTGGTCAAAAATATTGTGATTGTTGATTTTCTCCATACCACCAAGCCCTATGGTCAGTACCGGATGAAGCACATTTACATACTGGGCAAAAATTATTATTATTATTAATAATACTACTCTTATTATTTGCCTTTTCATTTTTCGCTTACTCAAATGCTCTCAATTTTTTGGTAAGGCAAAAAATAAACAAGTAAATAAAATAGAATAAATAGAATATCCTAAATTGACTGGTAGGTAATATTGTTTGCTTAATTGTATTTATTTATTTATCTATCTGTTTGCATATTTTGTTGTAGCCCACATCAATCTGAGAGTCATTAATATGTACAGTATTTATTTATTTAATGTTTATTTTTCTCAGGACAAGTTCATGGCATGGACTGACACACCACAGCATTTATATCTCGGGATGGGTCTTTCAAATACACACAACTTAACAGAAAAATACAAACAGCACAAAACACTGATACAATAAATTACTATAGAACTCGGCAAAACATTCATTCATGACTGCGTGGTCAATACATTTCTAAACACGAGAAACTGAGTTTAAATGGGTCTCAGTCATGATCCATTTTTATCTCAGGGTGAGGAGTTCCATGCACAGATACCCTGAACAGACAAAGGTGTCCAAGAAGGGCACCCTACAGCTCCCTATACTGTAGATGCCAGAAACCCTGACAAGTACCACCAAGGACTGAGCATCTTAGGAGCCTTGTTATTTAGGCACTTATGGATGAGTTTGTTATTAGCAGTTATAGTTAAATTAACATGTTTAATTTCTTACAAACATGGCAATAGCGGGATCTCATTGGCTTCCTGTCCTGCATTTTAATTGCATGATTACATATCATCTTTTAGAGGCGTGACTGTCAAAGATGCTCATGACCAAGAAGTTACACATCAACTTAAATGTCTATGTTACTATAAAAGGGTGAGTAAAATAAGCTTTGTAGCTCTGTTAAAGTGGATACACTACCTGCTGCATGCTGTACATTGTTCACACCCACACGACTAAGACCACAGAAGGAGTCAGCTCCTCAGCTGGAGGCTAATAGGTAGGTATTATTTACTGTGATGTTCAGTCGCATGACAGCTGCTGACATTGTGCTGGGGTTAACTCTGTTTTTGTGTCATAAAAGTACATATGAAATACATATTTGTCATAAATTAATATAAAGACATGAGGAGTGGGGGTAAAATGTTTGAGGATGAGGGACGGACAGAGGGGCAGACAGACAGGAAGTCAGTGTCAGTATAAATCACAAGAATTAACTCACAAAAATCACCATTACAAGGAGGACTTAGTTTTTTTAGGACATAAAATTAGTCAAGCAAAGTTACATATCAGGATACTGCAACAGTGTACTGTTTGTGAGTACAGTAACAAAATCATTTTAAAGAAGATTCAATTTAAGTACTCTTAAAAAGTTCAAGGATATCAGAAGCACGGTAAACAGTGCATCATATACATAATATTTTAATGATACAGTAAAGTGGTTCAAAGAGGTTTATCAATGGATCAATAAATAATTTAGACAATGCTGCTCATTCAGTCTCCTTTGATCGCGCTGACCTTGAGGCTTTGACTTTTTATAGCTGTATCGATCAAATCTTTATGGTCACATCGTTCACTGTGCTGCAGTTCTGTTATTGTCTGAGAGTTTATTTATCCTCTAAGTGTGTGATGACCCAAAGGCAGGTTTAAGAGCTTTTTTCCCCCTGCATTTGGTTACAACGCTCAACTTGTTTTCAGAACTTACAGTGAAAATTTCACTGGCTGTTCTTCATACAGTGCTCGTCTGTTTCTTTGCCCTGACCTCTAGTGGATAATAGGTGGTACTGTAACTAACCCTGTTTATGTTCTCTAATATTTAAAGGATATCCCAAATTATGTGTTTATTTGAGTATGCACAGTGTGGCATTTCATAAATACAATGAATTTCTAAGACTGATGTTAAAGTGACACATATACATATCTGAATATGAGATTAAATGCAAATGAAAATATTTTTTTTACCATTTCAAATGGTTTTCCTCCCAGTGGCTCATTAAAGTAATAAAATCTCACTGGCTGTTCGAAACATTCCCTCCATCCTGATACAGCTTTATCCCTCTGGAGGGCGCTAAAGATTTACATATGACTCCTACAGAGTGGAAAAAATGAATTTACTTCAGGCCCTCACTGTGAAATACTGTATAGTGGGTTTAGAAGGCATTTCAGAGGTACTTAATAATTCATAAGTAGTGTTGAATGAGCCCTAAAACATGTTTTGCAGTTGAAGATACGTTTCTGTCTTTTCTTATTTTAAAATTCTGGTAAAATAATAGAAAGATTATTGAGGCCCTAAAATAAAGAGACTGTGGTAGAGGCTTTTTGTAGGACAAATATACAGCGCAAGCCATGTCCTTTGATGTGGGGCAGAGATGGTCTTCAGCAGCTGCTTCCTGGTGGTTTCACTTTTTTCTTTTCATGGGGTTTATTGATGTGATGTGCTTGATGTGATTTGATGTCTTGTAGTGATAAACTTTTGCACCTACAATAGTGGAGCGAGCAGTGACTCATAAAATGTCACAGGAAGCAATAGCTTAAATGAAAGTCCTTGTTTTGTTGTTTTATGAATTTAAACTCTTGTGTCAGAATTTCTTTACGTGACAGTTTGCCATCATTCACTGTTTAGGTTTAAGTTTGCAAAGTGTTATTTCGGATGGGTCTGAAACCATATTTGTTATGGAAATTTATGTAATGTTTTATTCATTTAGTTGCTGTCCCTTCCCTTAACCTTATATAATTAACACTACGCTACAGTAAATGCTTCAATGAACTACTGACAGGAAGTGACTTAACAAATGAAAAAGCACTGACTTGTGGGTAGGTGATACCAAGGCTATTCAAGAGAAGGCTGAGACACAGGGTCAAACATGGGGGGACTGCACATGCGCAGTAAAATCTGGTCTGCACTTCCTCAAAGGCTCAGTAGATGACGTGAGACCGCAGAATATGGGGGATGTCCATGCATGTCATTTTCATAGCTTATTATTGGACTGTCACTGGTGGCCTGCGTTGTGGGTGAGAATGACAGAGATGCAATTCTGACAACTTAAGGCAGCCGCCGTCCAAAAGTCCAAGCAGACCGCACCAAGCGCACTCCTTGATCGCCTGAGCGGATCCTGCTCTTTTTATCTAGCGCCCCTGCTGTCAACCTCCAGCATCGCAGCTCAAGTTACACTGCGCATGTGCAATCCCCCCATGTTTGACCCCGTGTCTCAGCCTTCTCTTGAATAGCCTTGGGTGATACTCAAGATAGTTTGAGGAAGGTTCATTCTCTCATGTCACTATAAGTTCCCTTATGACTCTATTGCAAAACTGTCTTCCTATTTGGCTGCCTATAACTTTTTCCTTCTCAACTCTAACGTCCTGATAGACAGCCATTATTTTAATGAATAGTTCACTGCATATTGTTGAGGGCCAGTTTAATGGTGCCCTGTGTAGTTTTGTTTTCCTAAACAAAAGTTAAGTTTGCCTTCAGTGTTACTCACCAAAATGCACTGTGTGTATCCTTGAGGTCTAACAAATATGCCGAATGCATTTCCTTCCTTTTTAAAGGCTCCATTAGTTTGCATACATGCTAACTAACCAGCAGTCTTCTTCTTCACTGCATTTGTTGGTGCATTACTGTGTTTCTTGGTGCTGCATTTCCGCCACCTGTAGACCAGGTATCCTCATGCATGTGCATAAGACAGGCAAAGTGGGGACCCACTACTCAATAACTTTACTGTAGTCAAAAACACCACAAGCTACCTCTAACAATGCATACTTAAAAAATGCAAATTAAAATCTGCTGAAATGAGGAACCCAGTGCACATGACTGATTAAGGTTTTAGAGTTATAAGAGCAGTGTGTAAGATTTAGGGGGATTTAGTAGTGTAGAATTCCTTCAGTGTTCATTGTTCATAGTTTTAATAGTTTTATACAAACGGTGTCTGTCCCCCGACCGCCTAAATTATCTAAATCTAAAATTAAACAAAGAGGAGTTGTGCATAACAACCTCATAAAAATTAAAACCTCTTCTGTGACAGAAAGACAAAACAGGAGAATTAAATGTGGACTGTTAAATATCAGGTCTCTATCGTCTAAAGCAGTGTTAGTAAACAAATTAATATCAGATAATCATATTGATTTACTCAGTCTCACTGAAACCTGGCTGTGTCCAGATGAATATGTCAGTCTAAATGAGTCCACTCCTCCCAGTCATAATAATACCCACATTCCTCGAGGCAGCGGCCGAGGAGGGGGAGTTGCAGCCATTTTTAACTCTAGCCTGTTAATCAGCCCTAAACCTAAACTAGATTATAATTCATTTGAAAGCCTCGTTCTTAGTCTTTTACATCCGACCTGGAAAACCTCGCAGCCACTTTTATTTGTTATAGTGTACCGTGCTCCTGGCCCGTATTCTGAATTTTTATCTGAATTCTCAGAGTTTTTATCCAGTTTAGTTCTTAAATCAGATAAAGTTATTATTGTAGGCGATTTTAACATTCATGTCGACGTTGATAATGACTCCCTGGCTACCGCGTTTATCTCATTATTAGACTCCATTGGCTTCAGTCAGGGTGTACATGAACCTACTCATTGTTTTAACCATACCCTTGATCTAGTTCTGACGTATGGAATTGAAATTGATAACCTAAAAGTCTTTCCACAGAATCCCGCTATCGGATCATTATCTGATTACTTCTGATTTCTTTTTACTCGATTACACGCCACTCAGCAACAGTTACTATACTAGATGTTTATCAGATAGTGCTGTCGCAAAATTTAAGGAAAAGATTACTTCGTCGTTAAATTCAATACCAATACCTTCAGTAACAGAGGTTTCCCGTGCCGACTTTAACCTCTCCCAAATTAATCATTTTGTTGATAGCACCGTAGGCTCGCTGCGAACAACACTTGACTCTGTAGCTCCTCTTAAAAAGAAGTTAAAAAAGCAAAGAAAGTTCGCTCCTTGGTATAACTGTCAAACCCGTAAGTTAAAACAAATATCGCGAAAATTTGAAAGGAATTGGCGATTAACCAAACTGGAAGAATCTCGTTTAATCTGGACAGACAGTCTCAAAACTTATAAGAGGGGCCTCCGCAATGCCAGAGCAAACTATTACTCAGCTCTAATAGAAGACAATAAGAACAACCCCAGGTTTCTTTTCAGCACTGTAGCCAGGCTGACTGAGAGTCAGAGCTCTATTGAGCCTTGTATTCCTTTAGCCCTTAGCAGTAATGATTTTATGAGCTTTTTTAATGACAAAATTCTAACTATTAGAGGCAAAATTCATGACCTCCTGCCCTCAGATAGTACCTATATAACCTCAAACACAGCTGTAAAATCTAATATATATTTAGATTGCTTCTCCCCAATTTCTCTTCAAGAATTGACTGCAGTGATTTCTTCATCCAAATCATCAACGTGTCTCTTAGACCCCATCCCAACTAGGCTACTTAAGGAGGTCTTTCCTTTAGTTAACACTCATATATTAGATATGATCAATATATCCTTATTAACAGGCTATGTACCACAGTCTTTTAAGATAGCTGTAATTAAACCTCTACTCACCCAGCCCACCCTGGATCCAGAGGTGTTAGCCAATTATAGACCAATATCTAATCTTCCCTTTATGTCAAAGATCCTTGAGAAAGTAGTCGCAGACCAGCTGTGTGATTTTCTCCAGGATAATAATTTATTTGAGGAATTTCAGTCAGGATTTAGAGTGCATCATAGCACCGAGACAGCTCTAGTTAAAATTACAAATGACCTTCTGATTGCTTCAGACAAAGGACTCGTCTCTGTACTTGTTTTATTAGATCTGAGTGTGGCGTTTGACACAATTGACCATCAAATTCTGCTGCAGAGACTGGATCACTTAATTGGCTTAAAAGGTTCAGCACTAAGCTGGTTTAAATCTTATTTATCTGATCGTTTTCAATTTGTTGACGTTCGCAATGAACCATCCTTACGTACTAAAGTTTGTTTTGGAGTTCCGCAAGGTTCTGTGCTCGGACCAATCCTGTTTACTCTATATATGCTTCCTTTAGGTAACATCATTAGAAATCACTCTATAAATTTCCATTGTTATGCGGATGATACTCAGTTGTATTTATCAATGAAGCCAGAAGAAAGCAATCAATTAACTAAACTCCATAATTGCCTTAAAGACATAAAAACTTGGATGAACACCAATTTCCTGATGTTAAATTCAGACAAAACTGAAGTTATTGTTCTTGGCCCCAAACAACTCAGAGACTCTTTATCTGATGACATAGTTTCCCTAGATGGCATTGCTCTGGCCCCTGCCACTACCGTAAGAAACCTCGGAGTAACATTTGATCAAGATTTGTCTTTTAATTCTCATTTAAAGCAAACCTCACGGACTGCATTTTTCATCTGCGTAATATTTCAAAAATTAGGCCTATCCTGACCCGAAAAGATGCAGAAAAATTGGTCCACGCTTTTGTTACCTCAAGGCTGGATTATTGTAACTCTCTATTATCAGGTAGCTCTAGTAAGTCCTTAAAAACTCTCCAGCTAATTCAGAATGCAGCAGCACGTGTACTAACAGGAACTAAGAAACGCGATCATATCTCTCCTGTTTTAGCTTCTCTGCACTGGCTCCCTGTAAAATCCAGAACTGAATTTAAAATCCTACTGTTAACTTATAAAGCTCTAAATGGTCAAGCTCCATCATATCTTAGAGAGCTCATAGTGCCATATTATCCCACCAGAACACTGCGCTCTGAGAACGCAGGGTTACTCGTGGTCCCTAAAGTCTCCAAAAGTAGATCAGGAGCCAGAGCCTTTAGCTATCAGGCTCCTCTCCTGTGGAATCATCTTCCTGTTACGGTCCGGGAGGCAGACACCGTCTCCACATTTAAGACTAGACTTAAGACTTTCCTCTTTGATAAAGCTTATAGTTAGGGCTGGCTCAGGCTTGTCCTGTACCAGCCCTTAGTTAGGCTGACTTAGGCCTAGTCTGCCGGAGGACCCCTCTATAATACACCAGGCCCCTTCTCTCCTTCTCTCTCTCTCTCTCGTATCCTATTACTGCATCTAGCTAACCCGGCCATTCTGGATGTCACTAACTCGGCTTCTTCTCCGGAGCCTTTGTGCTCCACTGTCTCTCAGATTAACTCATATCGCAGCGGTGCCTGGACAGCATGACGTGTGTGGTTGTGCTGCTGCCGTGGTCCCGCCAGATGCCTCCTGCTGCTGCTGCCATCATTAGTCATTAGTCATACTTCTTCTGTTATTATACACATATGATTATTGTCACACATGTATACTGCCAGGTATTAATACATACTTTCAACATATTGTACCGCAGTAACCAGAACTATAACTATAATATTATTACTTCCATTAATGTTGTTGTAAGATACTGTCATTACCTGCATCTCTCTCTCTCTCTCTCTCTCTCTCTCTCTCTCTCTCTCTCTCTCTCCCTGTGTCATATGGATTACTGTTAATTTATCATGTTGATCTGTTCTGTACGACATCTATTGCACGTCTGTCCGTCCTGGAAGAGGGATCCCTCCTCAGTTGCTCTTCCTGAGGTTTCTACCGTTTTTTTCCCCCATTAAAGGGTTTTTTTTGGGGAGTTTTTCCTTATCCGCTGTGAGGGTCTTAAGGACAGAGGGATGTCGTATGCTGTAAAGCCCTGTGAGGCAAATTGTGATTTGTGATATTGGGCTTTATAAATAAAATTGATTGATTGATTGATTGAATTGATTGAAGGTTTTTACTGGGGGCCCAATTATCCCCAGAAGTCTCTTCCTCTCCTAAATAAGGGAACCAGGCGATTTAAACCAGTAAAAATACTGAATAAAGCAGTTTTACATTATAAATAGGTGATTTTTCCCATGCTGTTTAGTATGTTGCAGATGGCCGCTAACCCAGCTCCTGCTAATGTGTGCTCAACTTTTTTCTCTGATAATTTAAGATCAAGACGTTTAGGAGGTTTTTACTGGGAATTATGCCGAAGTATTTGCAGAGGTGTTTTCCTTTTCAAAACAAATGAGCCATTTGAATTGAACCAGTAAAAACACAAGTAAAGCAGTTTCACGTTAAAAAGTGTTTTTCCAGTGCTCTCCTCGTGGAAGGACTGTTAACTCCAGTGGCTGACATGAAAACATGAAACGCAAATGGCTTAGTTAGGGCTCCCCCCCTAGTGAGTCCACCAGAAAGGTCATTAGTCAGCAAGATTTCAATGGTTGCTTAGTCACAGAAAAAAAAAGTTTCTCTATTGGGAGCTGTGCCTTGTCAAAATTAAACAAAACCTATATGACAAGACCATGTGGATATTGAAAGGACAGACACAGGAAGTGGCCACACTCAGCAGTCAGACAGGCATCATGTTAATTTACAGAGCTGGTACCTGTGGTTATTACACAGGCTGGTTAATAACATGTCGGGCAGGAAACATTCTTAGTCAGGGGCAGCCCTAGGCCTTATCTAGAGCCAGTGTTTTGTTCAACTGTTCTGGACTACTATAGAAAGATGGTAGTGCAATATGGCGATCTTCATGAATGAGGACCAGCTTCCAGTGTAGATATAAATGCCTCATTCCAAAGTAATTTGATTATTTTCAGGTGATTATGCACCAAAGAAAACATACTTATTACATTAAATTCAATTTCTGCTGATATAACCCGCTAAATTCGACACACTGGACCTTTAAATCACAGTCACTACCAATAGCTCTCCTTCAGTTTAGTAAAAAGTATCTCATAAAATATACCCCACTACTGTGTTTAACATAAATATTAAAAAGTAAATATTGAATTATAGAATAATATTTAGATTATTACTAAAGAAAAGTCAGGCCAAATTTGTCTCTAATTTGTGACATCAGCCACTACACTTTGCTGTTAACTGTTGTTATCTCACCACAATCAATTTCTAAAAATGACCTTACTGTGAACTGTGTCTGGTGGTCTCAGTTGTCATTTAGAGCATGCGAGTGTTAGTCAAGGACAAACAGTTTGCGGTGGAAAATTTACACCCACAAGACAAAATATATAAAGTGTGTGCACACACACATGACTTCCTGAACTCAAACCCTCCCTCAAACCCCTGAGATGTGACTTCCTGACCCATTAACCTACAGTCCTGCCTGGGTTCCTCTCTCTGTTTCTACTTAGTCACCACCCTGATGATCCTCCAAGGCCCAAGCTGGTACACACAGCGGTCTCAGCTTTGTCTGGCTATATGTGTATGTGCGTTGTACTTGCACACACAAAGCATTTCTAATGGGACATCCTCTGAGGAAGCTGCGTGACAATGCAGCAACACAATGCAGCTACAAGTTAGACCAGAGGGACTGTTGACGGTAGCATGGTCTGATGTTCTCTGTGGGGTTTCTGAGAGGCCGATGAGGAAACACCTTCAAAACAAAGGGCCTTGGAAAAGCAACAGTTTGTCTGTGACAAGATCTCAAATACAAGGAACAATGTGTGTGACATAACACATGACATAGAAAGCAGCTTATGTGCATATACATCAGCCGCTCCGAATTTACTGAGTGCTCCAAATATTTCACTGTTGATGAAAGACTTCATCCTAGTATTATCATTATAATTAAAAAGTTATTTGTATAAAATCATATAGTGGTTATATAAAAAGCGGTCATTAATGCACAGGGAAGTGTGCCTGGGTTGCTTAACTGGTAGATAAATACATAAATGCACCTCAAAGAGCAAAACCTTTCAAACCAGTGAATAACTACATTAGTTTCCATTAACCAAAACTTGAATCAAAATTATAGCAACAGTCTCATGTCATATTAAAGATTTGAGAAAAACCTCCATCTGCACATGGTTACCCTTTATTCTAAGACCTACAATAACAGATTTGGGCCATTTCGGGGCAGCAAAACAAGCTGTAAACACAATACGAAAATATTATTACCTAAAAAAGCTGATTTAGCGACCTTGTTACCAAACAATTGCACATCCAGCAGATGCCTCACAACACTGTCATTTATTTGGAGTCATGTTTTTAGCCACCTGGCAAATCTAAGTCCAATATTCATTCTCATTTTAGTTCTGTTTTGGTCTCCACCAACCTCTGAGGGAAATGCTAAAGGCTCCACTAGCTAGCTGTTAACTTTGTCTGTCTGCTGTTTAGTGCCGAGCAGGTTATGAACAGTGAGCTTTCAGAGAAATCAACAGTTACTATTCCTAGGCTTAGTTTTGACTGGTAAATGGTGTACTATAGCAAATTTTAAACAAGCCATAAATCACTTTTCACATATTTACTGTTAAAACCATTGATAGGAAAGTGAACTAGCTTAGATAAAGACTGTCTGCAAGTGTATATGAAATACTTCCTAGAAGTAAATCAAGTTCTTTTGAATGGAGAAGCTGTGTATTTTGACTTCCTGTCTCTTGTGGCTGTCTGACTTGCACGAAAAGGTCCTTGATTATATTAAGACATTAGAGATGCAGCTCTACGTAGGACCTTTCACTGACTAACACATTACCAGAAGTTCATGACAGCAGGTAGGCTACTGCATCTTTCTCAGTTGCAGACAGTTTGTCAGCTGCCCTCTCGGTCTTTTGTTGGTCGGCACCAGACAATCACTGACTCCAGGACAATTGCTCTGCAGTCATCAGTGGCAGACTAAAGTAAAGTGTGTGTCAGTGTGTGTGGTTTAAGAGGGCCAGAGTCAGGAAGGCACCAGTCATATGGCCTCTAATGAAATATGTATACAGTTTGGGGAAAGGGATACACAGCTGGAAGGTTAACTCGCCATTAAAAGTGTCTAAATCTTGACAAATCCCTCAGCACGTATGACACAATACGTAGACATCTGCAAGGAACTATCACAATAAAGTGAATGTCTCCACGAGGAATCTGCTTTTATAGTTTATTCATATCTATTTTTAACAATGAAGTGATGGAGCCACAATACCTGACAGTGCTGCATGAGGTATTGTTCTCTTTCAGGGAACTCGGCCTAATTTTATGGCACGGCTAAAATTGGATTTTTGAGAAAATACAATTGGACATTTTGATCTTCCTGCCCTCCCACGAGGGTGGCTGAAGACCTCGGAGAAACGCCTAATAAGTTTACACGACATCACCTTGTGTCAGCTCATACAAGTGTACTAACTATAGACTTACTACAATCACTGAATCATTTTTTTAAATTTACAAGTAATTATTTAAGCAATGGCTTAGTAATGTGTTGAAAAGCATCTGATTATCAGAGTTGGAGGGAATAAACAAAAGAAATTGTGTTGTAATGTGGACTGGCACATTTTCCTCTCTGGCTGTTGAGCTATAGATGCCACGAATCGTTTTTCAAACCTGTTGATGCCACATGTGAACAATATCTTGTGGTAAGTTTCTTTAACCCTTTCATATTTTTTTAAAGTAATGTCCTGTATCTGTTGCAGCAAATGTGGCAAGAAAAACAAAACAATCTGACAGTTTCTTCCCCATTTTTACTTCAAAAGAGGAAACTGATTCCCCCCAAAATTAAGGTGAGTACAAATATTTAAAACGGCCTATATTATGGTGGCTATGTATTTTTTGGGGAGCCCATTACCTCTTTCGTGGAAAGGGCAAGTGCTGACCTTTGCATCAGGACCACCTGCTTTGTTTCTCCCTTGTTTTCATATTTTATATCTCAGGAGCAACAACAGAGCCAACATCATGCTCAGCTTAACTGCTTAAAAATCTGTGGATATGTGAGGTACATATACCGGCATGCATGCATCCAGCATGTGCATCCATCACCTGGATGCAGAGCAGGAGTTTGTAGTCTAGCCTAATGTACAACTACATTTAATCAGTCAAGCTATAATGGTTTCCTGTACACTTACTATGCGATATAGTAATTTCCAAGCTAACTGAAGAGCAGATTTATTGATCCCATCAACAGGAAGCAAACAAACAGATTGTTTATCCTTCTTGAGAAGCCTAAATCATACTAGTAATATGACTGGCCCTAAATAAAAAGTTATGCTGAGTTTAACTGTGTCGCCATGAGACACAAACAAAAATATTGCATAATGTTGAGCAGCAACACCTACCATGCTGTGGCAACACTGCTGTATCCAGTGGACCTAAATGGACATACAAGACATTGATCCAACTAAAATCTACTTTAGATAATCTTATTATATAAAACTAATGTTGTCTGACTAGTGCAGATAAACAATATGAACCTGTTAAATGAGGCTTTTGTCTGGTTTAAAATATGCTCTTATGGTTTTCACACTAAGAAATTGATGAAAAATGAACCGCAGTGAAGACAGAAACATCGATTTGTAATGCATTTTAAGCCAAGTCAACAATTTTATGCACCTCCCTAGTATTTGCCTGCAACATTATAAGTATTGAAATATTGGTTTTGGTTGGTTTCATGATGATTTTAAAGTTTTGTCATACAAAAACGTTAACATTCACCCTTTTATTGCTGTTTAAGTAGGTGTACATTAACTGGTTTTGAGCCTTCTGTAAGTATTTTTAAACACATAGGTCTTCCTCCTTGGCTCCATTGTGGTGAAGACACCTACAGATAACATCAGCTTTTTAGTGGGTTAAACTAACAATAGAGTTTCTCCGCATCAGCAAAAGCTGCAGAGGAGTTAAGGTGAAAGTGCAGGAGTAGGTTTGCCACCTACTGCCACGAATTTAGATGATGAGGTTAAAGTGGAGCTGCTTCAATCGCTGCCAAAACTATGAAAATAGAATCCAGGTTTTTGTTTTTTAAATGATTCTCATATATTTATTTTTGTATCATATGCTGGACTATGTTTAGTCTAAGTGATGTACATAATAATGAAAAAGATGAGAGGAGTTGTGGGGAAAAACAACTGACTGAAAGATTAATAAATATATTGCATGTAAGACAGTGATATTTGAGGTTATATATGAACTCTGCCCTCTCCCCCACAGACTCCAGACTTCTCCCTGGTTAACGACAATGTAATAGCAATCCACTCAGCAGTAAGGCAGGCAATGACCAATGATTGCCGGACATCAATACAACAAGCTATGAGTACTGCAGACTTAATGGGCCTGAGAGAGGAAAGCCCGACCTTGTGATAAATGGACTATGGACGATTACGGCACACTTCACATTAACTGTCTGGAAGGCCAATGCAATTGCACTCAACAAAAAGGAAACGGTTTTGCTTCGCTTCCTAAGAAGCAGTTGTGGTGAAGCAGCCTGACTGACAACTTATCAGGGTAAAAAAAAAAAAAAAATCTCAACATAAGCAAAAGTCAAGACATTATAAAAATAAACACCAGAGGCTGCATTTACACTAAAGCACTGCTGTAAAAACATTCTGAATGTCATCACTCTATTAAAAAGGTGTTCCTAGGGGTTATCAATGTTATTGGTTAGAAGACTACTGCTGATATTACTGTACCTTATTGAAGGGCCATTAGCAAATCTATACGTATTCATTACAACAGTGCTGTGGTTAACATGCAGTTATATTCAGGAAAAGATCGTGTTTTGGCTAAAACCACCTATGTTTGGGGGCGCAAACGTTGCTGCAAATGCAGCAATGTGTTACTAAAAGTCACCTGCGTTTGGGGGCACAGCTGCTGGAAATACAGCCATGTGTCACTAATGAACACCCTGTGTTGTTTTTTGTTGGTGTCAAGCAGTGGTCTGCAGCTTGGCAAGTGCCCAGATGTCACGGCATCCACCATCCCCTCCCTCTTACGATGACTACGTCGCCGCAGAACAACAAACAGAAGTAGCAGGAGCCTTCTGACCTATATCAATCATGCCGATAACCACTATTTTTGCGTATTTAATTAAGTGATGCATTCAAAAACCACATATCTGAGTGCAAGAGTTCCCCATATAGCTGCAACAGTAACCCAACATAATTAGAACACTCCTACGTGTTGCACGCCACAAAATCTTATCTGAGTTTGACCACTTCTCTGTAAGTTCTGTTAAATCAAGATAATGATATTATCTTCCTGCAAAGGGAAATTTTCTTCAACTAAATGTATCAAGTTCTAAAAAGGCTGAAAGGAGCACATACTGCACACGGTACCAAACCAAACAAAAATGTACCATTGTCTAATAAGGTATCAGTTGTGGCTAACGACTTAACGTTTTTGCTGCCTTTTGTGTTTTCAGCTGGGATAGCGCCACAAAAAGCAATTTGTTTTCATCGAGACATCACTGTGTTTCCAGCCATTATTGTGCCACCAAAAAAGGTTGGTTTTTACTGAGATATTGCTGCATTTCCTGCCAGTATTGTGCCACAAAACTGGGTAATCTAAGCCTAAACATGACCTTTTCCTGACCATAAGTGACTTTTGTGCCTAAACCTAACCACACGTTAACCACAGCATTGAAGATTCAACAAATCCTCTGCATAATAAAGTACATGTGTAACATTTCCATGGTCTGCAGAAATGAAAAATGCCAACATTTATTCTGGTGATGGGTTGTAAGATGTGTTCTTTTTTGCTGCTTGTTCTCGTGATAATAAGGAGGCTGACATGTGAGGCCTCAAGTTGATTGCGTTGATTTGTAACACCTGTCGTAGTTGGTATAACTGCCAGTCAGGCAACTGTAGTTTGTTGATCTTTATAAGTTGAAATAAATGCATTAGATTAATCAGTGTGCAGCTAGCCATTAACCTTTTTAAAAGTTGCCTCATTAGACAGTGGTACCAGAAGAGAGACTTATTTCAAAATGCTACCTCAGTAAAAATCTACACATGGGAATCTTAAATGTTGGTGTTGGTTTGCATGGCATTATTATAATATAGCCAATATTTTGTTGCCATATGCATGTATGTGGAGGTGAGGAAAATATTATGTGCGCTAACATGCAGCAGAGCAGGCAATAACCTTGGCTGGGAAGCATGCAATTATCACGGAAGCCCTTGAAATGAGTCTAGTGCCAAAAAACTGTGGCTTCTGGGTTTTTTTCCATGTTCAGTGTTAAGTGATTTCAGTCCATTACATTTATCCTCATTCGTTAATGTCAGCCAGTTTAAAGTGGATAGTATGTTGAGGAGCCAACGTAGTACTATGAAGTCAGACACATTGGCAGAACCGAAATGAAACCAACCGATTAATATCTGCTCTGGAAACAAATGGAAAATTAAAAGCTCTGCACTTAATGGTGAAAGAACTGGGGTTAAGAGCACTAAATATCCCTGCAGCAAAAGGAAGTGACAGAACTTAAGACCTATTTCTGTTTGTGTGGCCTTCTAAAGTTGGCAGATCCCAGACTAAACTGTGCCACAGCTGAAATTATGCCTCAGTAACGTCTCGAAGGCCTTGTTCTGTTAAGTTGCATGCAAGAGACCGCCGTGCCTAGAAATACTGCCGCCACAAAGCCACAGGGCAGGAGGGGACTGTCCGCCTCAGATTTCTAGCCCAGACTCTTGGGGTGTGTTTTTGCCTCAAAATGGCGGGGGTGAAATTAAAGGCAGGGTTTACATGTAATTGCACATGGATGTGCCCACTGCCCACGGCTTTGACCCCAGCTCCTGCGCTCTAATGAAGGGTTGAGAGATTGAACACGGCAAACCCTGGCAAAGTAATGGCTGCAGTCATGCCGGCCAAACAGATTTTGTAATGTGCTTATAGTACTAAAGCACGGGGCCCTTATCATTATTCTATCCGGCCATTCTCATGTAACCATTAGTTCCCTGCTTTGAATGAGACACTATTATGCTACCACACAAACTGCATTACAATCAATTATGAATGATCTTAGGAGACTTTATACATGTAGGCATTTGTGAGTCTGCACTGGATTTATATTGCATTAAGATTAATAATGAATATTTTGATATGATCATGCCCTGAGTCAAGTTAGTTAAATGCTTTGTATACAGACAGCAAGCAGATCCTGTACAAAGCTCTGTAAATAAAAAAGATATATATGTCTTTGTGTACTTCAATTTAATGCTACTTAATGCTCAGTACATTTCAGGGCAAATATTACTATTTACTACATCTACTTGACAGCTGTAACATTGGTTATTGGTTGCAGGCTAAGATTTTGTATAGTATTCATCCTAACAAATAAAAGATAAAGTAATATAGATAAAAAATATCCAACTGTATATAAAGCAGCACTAGTTAATATTAATTAAATAATGTGAAATATAATAATATAGACTGACAAGGGACATTCTAAAGTGCATTTTGGCTGTACTTTCACTTACTTTGCTTTGTTACTGGATACTTCTACAGTGTGGTATTGCTACTTTCACTCAAATAAAGCATGTGAATACTTCATCCAACCACTGTCAACGTCACACAGACACTGTAGGCCTATACTGTATAAAGTCCAGCGCAGGCTGTAGTTAAGCAGTGGAAACTTTCCCCGAGGAATGGTTTTACCAGCTGTGAGGCTCTAAGGGAAGGAAGGCTTTATTGTACAGTACTTTCAAATAAGGGGTTGCAGCTTGTAGCTTTATACTTAAATAATATAGGTTTATAATAGCAGGAAATCACACATGGGGTGCATTGATGATTTAGGGGAGACGTACAGCTCCTGATGCTGGAAAATGGCAGCTGCAGACAGCTTTAATTACTGTCCTGCTGACAAAGATGACAGGAAAGTTCAGCCACGCTCAAACCAAAAAAGTGGTTGCCTACAAAGTAGTGAGGGTGGTCCTGCAAAAGTGAAAACCCTCCACCCATGCTCCTCTTCAGTAGTCTATGAATACACATAGACATAGACTCACTCTGACCACATATTATGGGTTTCTACTTGCTGATGGTTTCACATTTGGCTCAAAGTTTATGTAAATGCAGATGCGAGCCCCACATCACTGTAGTTTGCTGAAAAACCCAAGGTTTTTCCAACCATGTTCCCTGTCTGTTAATCCAGCTGCCTTTACGTGGACCCACTCTGTGATTGGTCCCAGATTTGCTGTGGGTCCAGAGTAACTATTTGGCTTTCTCCCTGAGATTTTCCCATTGCTGCTGGCACTGTGCGACCTGCAGGAAACGACTGAGAATTGTGACTGTAACAATGCTTATGGACAAATGCCAGACCACAGCTGTTTATTCAACCACACAAAACATTCCTCGGGGTTAATAACCACAGACACTGGAAGAGATCTACTATTTAATGATTTGGTCTGTGACACAGTACAATATGTGCTTAGTTTGGGGAAAAATTGCAAGCAGCAAAATGTGTGGCACTGTATAAAGAAAAGCAATAAGATTCTTAGTGTTTGAGTCATATTCACATAGTGCACGGTGCTCATGACTCAATTATTCTTGGTGCAATTTCTGGATTTTTGTTTGGAAATAAAGTTTATTGTTTCAGCCACATTTTGGTCATTTTATGTTTAGTTTCAGTCAAGGAAGTCTAAAAATCTCTGCAGTGTTGATTCCACTTCGTCACATCTCTTTCAAAGAGTCATCATCTGTCTTTCTGCCTCCCAGACTCTCTGAGTCCCTCTCCTTACTGCCAGCCCTGCCCATCCTTCCTGGATATGAGGTCACGACAGAAGGACCAGAACAAAGGATGGACTGCAGTCATCTTAACTTAAACTCTTACTGCATATTGTACGCTCGCCCTTTCTCTTTTTTGTCCATGTCAAGCAGGAACGCAGCAGGGAAATTCAGCTATTACTGTTCAGACTATAGGCTTTTGTTACTGTTAGCGCTATTTAAAATGTGTAAAGTAAATCTACAGGACAGGGCTTTTGTTGCATTGTTGAAATTTGTCCAAACTTTGTACATAATATATTACTGTGCATTTAATTTAGTTACTAGAGAGTATGGAGTTAGTTTTTCAAGTCTTTAATCTAATTCTTATTTAATTGTAATTGTTTTCTTTATTTGCGTGCTTTCTTTCCTTCTTTTAATTACCAAAACACATTTTCTGAATTTTGTCTTGCATACCAAGTAAATTATATTATATATATATATTCATCTATTCCATCCATTAATGTAAGAAAGCTAACATTACTTATATTTTATATGAATCAAAAATCCAAGTGAGCTAGTATATTTTAAGATAGCTAGTCTGAATTATTTTTAGCAGTTAGGGACTGTTCGTTATATATGAGGGGGGAGGTGTGGTGCAAAAAAAAAAAGGGGAGACATGTCAAATAATGTTTTAAGCACCGGGGAGGAACCTGTGTTTTCTATTTAGGCTTCGGGGAGGGGTATACACATTTAAATGTCTTATTTTGTATTTATTTTATAACAGAATCTTAAAGAAAACATGTGGGCGGGTTTAGAAGATATGTTTTCTTTAAAGAATTGCCAAAATGACACCATTTCTCACCGTGTATCTCCTGCCATTGTTGTTTAGAGGGCTGTGTGACATCAGAGAGCGTAACTGAGAGTACATCAATCTGGTATGAGTTCACAGGTGGTAAGTTATGGGTTTGACTGCCGTTCCAGTGCACTTTCACACGTAGATGGTTGTAAAAACATGGGTTACGGGTTGCCTGGAACACACCATAATTTATGGTGGAGGGAGGGTCCTGCATTTTCTCTAAGTCACTAAGGGAGGCTCAGGGAAAAATATATGTAGCTTTGGGGAGTGTAAAAAAAACAAACAAAAAAAACAACTAAGTGGCACTTGGCCACCCCCTCCTCTGACAACTAACAGTTAAAGAACATTCCCTTAGCTAATAGCTAACTAGCTAACTTAGCTAACCCTCGGCTAGCACGCTAACATTAGCTAAATTACATTATTCTCACTCACACTCAAAAGCCTTTTAAGCAAAGGAACAAAATTCACTTTTATGAGCCAATTTCTGACTCATATATGTCAAGACAAATGACAAACTTGAGGAGATACAGTTAGCTTAATGCCTGAACAGATGGGTACATGTCATTGGTTCGACAGCCCATTGTTCCGACCATATTTAAGTCATTGTTCCGAAGTCCGTTCCGAAATCATCATGATGCCCTGTGGTTAAGGTCTGGTTAGGTTTAGGCACAAAAACCACTTGGTTAGGGTCAGGAAAAGATCATGGTGTGGGTTAAAATGAAAAAGAAAGTGACAAACTCATAAGCCGTGAGCCTGCTCCGCCTCAAGCCGGTCGCGGCGCACCATACGCCGGCCGCGAGCCGTTCAGCACCGCGGACAGTCGGACTAATGGGCTGTCGAACCAATGGGCAGTTCCCGAACAGATAAGAAATGCTAACTAGGCTTATTGTTTGTCATTTCCACACAACATAGTGGAGAGGGAACTTAGTTAATATAGAAACTATACTTTTAGGACTCTGTAACATATTCCTGAGGGACTTTTAACATGTCTGGGATATTATTACCGCAACATTATGAGTTTCCACATACCTCCTGCTTCATGAATTGAACTGACCCTTCAGCCGTCCCTGCTGCTCCCTGCCCGGGCTGAGGGAGGGGGGAGAGGGGGGAGTGACTTCCATCCAACCGTCGACATCTCCGGAGTCTAGAGATCAGTAAAAGATGAGAAGCTGCTCTCCTCCGCTGAGCCGAGGGACACGGGACTAAAGTTCAACATTTAACCGAGAAAACACGGAGAGTCGACTACTCAGCAATGAAATGTATGTCTCTCAGTGTGCGGTGCACTTTCAACTAAACTCTGGCTGCGAGCATCCCACGGTAAGTTGCGTTAAAGCTGTCATCTGGGGGGAAAGTAAACTGCTCGACTCGGCATAAATCAGCTAATTACATCGAATTTACTGTAAAGTGGAATTAATAATGTCTATTGTATGTGATTGCGACAAAAAATACATTTAAGTTAATGTATAAAAAGCCGAGAAAATGGTTAATTTAAACTTTTAAATGTGTTTCTGGTAGTTTGGGCAACGGTCCAAGGTTCCTTTGTAAACAAACAAACAGCATGTTGTGTGTTTGAAGGTGTAGACTGCATGTTTGAACGGGTATTTCAAGTCTTAAAAACCTCCTTTTTTCCATAGGAATGAAGAAAACTAGATTATTCAGTTAAAATCCATCATATAAAGCCATCAATTTTTGTATTTGATAAATATAATATTGAGATATACTTTGGCCACTTCCTGGAATAACACTTAAATTCATCACATCTTCCACTGCAGTTAAACACGGTGGATCTGCTGACACTGGACTCCTTGCTCACTCCTGACATCCAGTGTCAGCAGCCGGTGCTTTGAAGATGATCAACCCTCAGATATACCTCCACTACAACTACACAGGAAAGCTGGACCACCGGCCCAGCGTTGGTGCAAGCCCTGGCACCGTGGACACCAAGACCATTGTGTTCCTCATCATATGCAGCTTCATTGTCCTGGAAAACCTCACCGTGCTGGTGGCCATATGGAGAAACCACAGGTTCCACAACCGCATGTACTTCTTCATCGGCAACCTGGCTCTGTGCGACATGCTGGCTGGAGTGGCCTACCTGGTCAACCTGCTCCTGTCAGGAGAGAAGACCCTGCAGCTCTCAACTGCTCTCTGGTTTGTCAGAGAGGGAAGCATGTTTGTAGCGCTTGGTGCGTCCATTTTCAGTCTCCTGGCTATTGCTATAGAGCGACACCTGACTATGATCAAAATGAGGCCTTATGATGCCAACAAGAACTACAGAGTGTTTCTGCTCATAGGGACCTGCTGGCTGATCGCCATATGTCTTGGAGCTTTGCCTATTCTGGGCTGGAACTGCCTGGACAACCTCCCTGATTGCTCCACAGTCCTCTCTCTCTATTCCAAGAAGTATGTAGCTTTCTGTATCACAGTTTTCATGGTTTTGCTCTTAGCCATGTCAGTCCTTTACGCCCGTATCTACATCTTGGTGAAGTCCAGCAGCCGAAAAGTGAGCAAGCACAGAAACTCAGAGCACGCAATGTCCCTTCTGCGCACTGTCATCATTGTAGTCGGGGTCTTCATCGCGTGCTGGACACCCATCTTCGTCCTGCTCCTGGTGGATGTGGCATGTCAGCAGCGTTGTCCCATCCTTTACAAGGCTGACTGGTTCATTGGACTGGCTGTGCTCAACTCAGCCATGAACCCAATCATTTACACCCTGGCCAGCCGCGAGATGAGACGGGCCTTCCTGGGTCTGGTGTGTGCTGTTTGTTACAAGGGGAAGGCATCTGTGACCGGCAGCGCTAACAGGCAGTCTCTGGAGCCCAGCCGCAGCAGGAGCAAGTCGTGGAGCAGCCAGAACAACCCCAACCAGAACCATCAGAGCTCCAGGCAGACGGAGCTGGAAAAGGGGCAGGGGACCAGCACAGGCCATGGCGAGGTCTCAGTGGTGGCAGGAGGGGCTGCTCAGGCCGTCATTGAGAGTGACAGGAAAGACTAAATGATTGGAGCAAGATATCTACAGGAGGGAAGTGAGCACTGGTGGACTCAGGGGACCACCTATTTTGGTGCCCCCATGCTTGAACAAACACTGCAGAAGTGTCCTTTCAGATGCCTCTATGGAGGATAAAACATGAGTGCCCTCTAGGGTGACCCTCCAGTGGAGAAAACGCAATAAAGTGCCCTCCAAGGTGGCCTTAAAATTAAGAAAAAATGATGCAGTGCCACACAGGCTGCCTTACATGCTAGAAAACATTCTGTGCGCTGGTGCCCTTTTTATTCTCATTTTACCTCTGTCCTTAAGACAGCCTGAGTCCACCACTGAAGGTGAGGGTGATGCTATTGTTTAAGCTCACGAGCTTGTGCAGTGGCCAGAATTGGTGACGAAAAGGAATTTGAGTTGTGACTGAATCAGAGTGAAGGATATCTTAGACTGCAGGGCAGTGGTTTCTCCTTTGTGCTTGATATTGATATATATGCATCATCCATACTTGGGAAGCGCATTAAAATGGCCACTCTTGGCATTAGACTGACTAATTTATGAGGCCAATTTGTTCAACAACACAATCAATATCACCCCTTTGTGAAATACAGGTCATATTTCAGCAGAGGCCAGTGAGAAACACGTATCTCCAGATTTGGTCATTTTATGGTTAAATCTTTTTTAAGAACATTAATCATCTAAAAAACCATTGGATCATCTGAAAAATATGCATCGTCACAAAGCTGGAAAAAGGCAGTTTTTCTTAGCTTGTGCAAAGTGGATATTTCAGAGTACGTGGTTTTCACAGGTCAGTGACAGTTTGCAAATGAATGGTGCTCTAACCCTCTAAAGAAAAAACATTTACCTCCGTGGTTACAGATGTGACCGTCCAAGACAAACAAGACGTGAAAACTCACATGCGATGAATTAAAGTGCAATTAATTTACTGCAAAATGATGTAATGAAGAATGATTGTAGACAATTATTAGTGTAATGACCAACAATTATTTATTATTCAACGTAGTCTGTTCTGTAATTTTGTATTTACTCAGCATTACTACAGTATACTGTGCAGTTACTGTAATGAAAACTGCATTATAAGTCGTATATGTATATAAATGAGCTAATAGCACATGCTGAACCAGCTACTCTTTTCCTTATATAAGAAGCCTCATGTTCAAACTGCATCCGTTATCTGTTGTGAATTAATGTAGCTCATGCAGTGCATTCAACATCATTAGTTTTAGATAATACCAGGGCTCCACCTGCTGGTTAACAGTGGTAGTACATGCAAAACATGCTGCATGTACAGTGCAGAATCTTTTCACTGTATGTTTGTTAAATATAATTATTCCAGAAGTAGAAAAGCTTGTATCAACTTAAAAAGCATGAAGCTGGTAAACTGAAGGAAGAGGCATGTGAATGCAGCATGTGAAATAGAAATAGTTTACGACGTGCAGCTATTTAAATGATGCAAAATATTAGCTTTGACACAATAAAGGTAAAAAAACGTGTAAACTGAATAAGGATGATTCACCTGATCACTTCGTGTTGCAGTGTCTCCCTCATTCCTTTGTGAAAATTACTTAAAGGGACAGTGTGTGAGATTTAGGGGGATTTAGAGGCATGTAGCAGAGAGGATTGCAGATTGCAACCAGCTAAAACGTCTCCCAGTTAGAATTCCTTTCGTGTTGATTGTTTAGGAGGTTGTTAGCAGAAGCCAAATTATCCACAGAGGTCTCCTCTTCAAATCGGTGTTTCTCCAACTCTGTTCAGCTCTTTGCAGACAGGCCGCTAGCCCAGCACCTACTGATGTGTGCTCCCCTTTTTTCTCTGGTAACTCCAGGTCCAGATGTTCAGGACGTTTTTACCAGGAGACGAATTATCTGCAGAGGACTCTTCCTCTCCAAAACAAACGGATCTTAATTTTTTTACTGATTTTAACCAGTAAAAACACTGAAAAGCAGTTTCACTAAAAAAAAAAGACATGGCGGTGCAACATGGCGAACTCTGTAGACGGTAACCTACTCCGTATGATGATACAAACATCTCATTCTAAGGTATACAAATACATGCCAATTCTTATTATCATGTGATTATACACTAAAGAAAACATACTTATTAAATTATATTTGATTTCTGCCAATATATCCTCCTAAATCCTACACACTGAAGCTTTAAAAGTTGACTCGCTTAAATTACAAATACATATATATTATTTTCTCACGTTTGTTGTGGTATCAAGCCATGCAGGTAGTTTTGATTTTGTATGTCCAGGTCCATCCACTTTGGAGATTTCTGCAGCTACCACAATACAATAGAGGTGAATTAATTTTTGAACGTGTTGCTTACAGCATTGAACAATAACTTTAAAAATATTCACCTTCAACATCTTTTTCCTGACACAGCATCCCTGTTACTCCGAAGATCTCACTGTGAATAGTTCTCATTAGAAGTCTGTTCTGTCCAGGATAATCCAGAATAACAAGAACAGTGTTTATGGATGTATTTTTAAAATCTAGTTTTCAATGCCTTCAGCATGAGTAATTAAATTCCATTCACCTCTACTGTATGGGGATGAAGGCAGAAGTCCCAGAAACAAGTATCTCAAAATCTGAGCTGAAATAAACCAAACCTATCTGCATGACAAAATGTAATTAGAATTTAAAAACTGTGGTGACACTATTGCTTAATGCTGCATCTACCATAAACTGAATGTTATTACAGCAGATACAAGAGAGATTCTACACATTCACGGTTTTATTGCCAACAGTCATACAGAATAATGATAAACCCATACAACCAAAAGATTAAATCTGTAAACATTATTTGGACTTCTTTGTTTTTATTTCCTTTTTTTCAACTATACCTGTTCCAAAATAGTGAGTTTCTGTGTGATTCCCTCCGACAAAGATTTTTATTTAGAATCTGGAAATGATACATTTAGAATATATAATAGAGAGGGAGGGAAAGAGGGAGGGAGAGAAAGGAGACAGATAGAGAGAGGAAACAGTAGTCTCAAGCAGCAACACGCAGCAGGGCAAAACACAACCTCTAGTGAACAGGCATGCCCCATTGAAGATCAGCTATTGCACTTTGAAGAGAGAGAGAAAGAGAAATAAAAATACCATTTGTACAAATAAAAGGCACATTTTCATCAACAGAAATCTGGAAAGAAGCCATGTTCTTTTTGTGTCCCACTGTGTTTGGTTGTAGAATTTCTTTACGCCTCACAGCTAATCATGTTATCAGAGAGATTCAAGTATGGAGTTGTTTCTGCAATATATATAGAAATATACATATATATATATATATATATATATATATATATATATATATATATATATATATATATATATATATGCTGTCCTTAACTTTTCTCATTTTGCCAAGGTAATTCGATACCAAATTGTAACCCATTCTTTTAAGGGGTGTGCATAAGAGCGACACCACACCTGTCATAAGCATGGAGTCTGTGTGAGTGTTTATGACTGTTGTCATTAAGTGTGTCATTCGGCCAATTATATGTAATTTCTAATGGTAAGTTTGCCTTGCTTGAGATGTCTTTGTTATGACAACCTGACATTAACCAAGGCAACATAACCTGACATAAACATGCCATAGCAGGCCTAGTTATCAAATTGAAACTATTTAGCTTTATGTGTTAACAATACATTAAACCAGTGGTTCCCAACGTTTCTCCTTAATGGACTCCTTTTCTATCACTGAGTAAACTGACACACCCTAGCATATTTTATAAATATTTCATATTATATTTAAAGCATAACAATAACATTGCAGGACAAGTGATAAACTGTACAAGTAACCCAAATAGTGAATGCAAAAACTGTAGTAAGTTTGTGTAAAATGATCAATTAGGATGAATTTTGAACTGATTTTTTCCTGTGAAAATTGCAAGAGATGAGTTTTCTTATATTTTTTTGCAACTATTTGTAGAATTATCTGCATTATGCATTTAATTGTTGTTGTTTTGGCTATTGGCTCCTTTTTTGACAAATTCAGCCCCTCCTTTAGCCCTTTGCCTGTTTAGCAAAGAGCAACGGCTCTGTAAGTACAGCTTGCGTTCAGGTCTTCCCTGTGCCCTTATCCTGTGAGATTTGTTTTTTAAGTTTGTGTCTTGAATGCTGAACTATAGGTCTGCTTTTTATATTGTCAAGTGTTCTTACTCTCCCTAAAGTCAAGTAGACCTCATGACCCCAGTGAGGCTTTGACGGCCCCTAGTGGGGGTTGGGACCCCCACAATTGCAGCAATAATGTGTGGTCATGAGACTATTACGATTTTGTCATGAACATTCTCTTCGACTTCAACTACAGTGGTATAATTTGTATTTGTCATAAAGATGCCATTAAGTTATAATATACTGTCAAATCATTTTCTAATGGTTACATTAATAATTTCCTTGACCTCAACTTCAGTGGTACAATTTAGACTTATTATGTCATTAAATGTTATTATACTGTCAAATACATTTACATACCCTAATGAAAGCAATACACAAGTAAATTACTTGTCCCTCTTCAAACAGACGATTTCGACATATTCTCAGCAATTGAAGTGAAGGAAAATATTCATGACAGTTATAAAAGCATTTGACAGTGTAATAACACTTCATGATATTTTAAGGACTAGTCCAAATTGTTAATACTTTCTTTCAGTTTAATATTTCAGCCTGCTATGCCATGTTTATGACAGGTTATGTTGTCTTGGTTTAAGGTTTAGGATGCACTTCTAGGATGCACTTAGGGTTTAGGATGCAGATAGTTGATTGTTGAGTGTTATTTCTAGGTCGTCAAATACGGACAACCTTGGGTTGGTAGTTGGACTGACACTCAACAATTAACTGTCTTCCTCAAGAATTCCATACTGAACCTTTAATGTCAAGTTGTCATAACAAAGACTTATCAAACAATGTAAACTTTGCATTGAAAATGAAATAAATGACTGTATGACACTAAATGACAACAGTCATAAACATTCATAAAGACTCCCTCATGTAAATGACAGGTGTCATGTCAGTCTCAGACACACTCCTCCAAAACAAATTTGCTTTTCGGAAATCTAAATCTCAAAATAATTCTTTACGTTAGTAGAGTGCTTT
Organism: Epinephelus fuscoguttatus; assembly: GCF_011397635.1. NCBI lineage: Eukaryota > Metazoa > Chordata > Actinopteri > Perciformes > Serranidae > Epinephelus > Epinephelus fuscoguttatus. Next base: position 15,035,176 of record NC_064769.1, read on the forward strand.
AAAAAAACAAAAAAAAAATTAGCGCATTATTCCTTCTCCCAAGATATTAGATTTGATGAAATTATGTCACAAAGAATTGGACTAAAAGTTAATGGCGGATAACTGTTAAGAAAAAACCCCTCTATGATTCTTTGTGCCCTTTCCTTCTAACCTTTCTCTGAAATATGCCAACATATTCCTCCTCTCGTGCACTCTCACTCTCATATAGACACAAGGAATCAAGGAAAGTCCTCTCAGCTTAAACCAAAATTAATCTGGTGATGGACCCCCCCCCCAATACTGCTCTTTGCTAAAATGTGTGGTTGTGAGATGCATGTACTGTACACTCCCTCTTGCAGCAAAATACAGGCACGTTATATTACATTGCATCTGTCTTGTCAAACTCATTGAACACATGCTGATTTTGGTTCAATTGAAGTGGTCCAGTGCATATCAAATACAATGCCCCATTCATTTGGTTTCCATCAGAGTACTGACAATAGTAAGGATGAGAGCATTTTAAGAGTCTGTTGCTGTTGTGTACGATTTCTGTTAGCCATTTCAAATGTTTGCTTCCCACTCTACAAAAACAGTCTGTGTAACTCTAAATACAGTGAACTGTTCTGAGGAATGATTGTGTACAGTGGACTGCAAAATGCAAATTAACTCGGACCTGTCAAGCAATAATGTGTTTTCCCCTGTACTGTAAAGCAATACACAGCCAGCATCTTCTGCTACGAATAAGTGATAACACAGGATAATTGACGTGAGTGACAGGGGTGAACAAGTATTTCTGTGATGACATCTAGTGGCAGTACAGCAGTCTTGCCATGAGATATCCACACACTGAGAAATAAAATCTTTTTCGTTTAACATCGATAAGTGACGGTGATCCAATATTAAACATTCTGTATTGAGTGCACTGTGTGTTCGTCTAATTCAGTCTCTTCAATTAAAAAGTGTAAATGACATCTAAACACAATTCGTCTTGGTACTGACACGGATGATCTATCTGATCTAACTTTCTGATTGTGCTATTCAATTGTGGTCATTCAAATAATCATAGCTTTTAAAGGTTCACAAAAAAAAAAAGAAAATGCTAATCAAGAATGTGAGAATATCCATTGCATGACTCAAGCCCCGAAACTAATCATTGACTACACACCAAAAAGAAGAATCCAGAGAGAACCAATTCAGAAATAATCACTGGTTGAAAAGCATAAATATTTTTACAGTGTCAGCATACACAAGCACCTCTTTCAAATAAAGGGGTATCAAGGTCTACGAACAATGTCCACAAGAACAGTTGATTTTTAAGTCATGCGACTGCAGTGACACAAGAAAATACTTCATAAAAAAAGTTTATCTTTAAAGCCATTGACAGCACTATGAAGGATGTCTGTTTGCACCCCGACACTTTGTGATACTGCAAAGCAAAACACATTCAGTTCTAATCCCCGATAAAAGCAGATTTCATATAGTGACTAATTGAGTGAGCTGTCACGCTATTGGTGAGATTAAAGGACATTTCTCCTAAAGTAATTCCTTATAAACAGCATTTGTTGTCCAAACTGTTTTTGTTTCAGCGACCTCTTAGCCAACGGTTCTTGTAGAAATGTGGTTGTGCTTGACAGACAAAACTAAAATTTCAGGTTTTTTTATTCTAAAATACTCTTGTTAACACCTCTTTGAGGTTTGATTTGCACTTCATCTAAACTACAAGAACAATTGTCTTTTTTTTAATCTTTTAAAACACCAAATCAAGATATTATGTCCAAATGCACCTATGTCTTCTCAAAAATATAGCATTTCAGTCATCACAACAAAATAATAACAGTTCTATAAATAATTTTTTTTGTCTTAAACAAATCTTGCATCTTCCAGTGCCTCCAGTAAAGTAATCTCCCAAAAACACTGTCAGCGCATAGAGCCGTCAAGCATCTTCTCTTCGTGGTTCATCTTCAAGTTTCAGGATGGAAGGAGAGACTGTCCGGAGCTTCCTATTTCCCATCAGGCATTGCAAGCATCACTGTTTCCTTCCAACGGGCTGTAGGAGACACAGTTCACTCCCAGCGGACACAATCGGCAGATTGTTGTCACGGTGATGGCCAATAAGATGGCTAATGCTGTCAAATATATGATCTTTTGTCCGTACCTTTGAAAAAGAGAAAGGGTTGTTAAATGTCAGCTGTGGCCGCATAAGAAGATTAAGTTCAGCAAGGTTGAGTTTTTCTGTCATTGACCCCTTCACAAATCATTTCTCTCTACAATATCTCCCTGACACAAACTCTACGCATCCTTTAACCCATCTTACCGTGCCCTCAGGGTCCACCAACAGTAGGTGTTTGGCAAGTCCATTGTGCATGCCCGTCAGTACGTAGGACCCTGGGTTTGTCGTGCTCTTACGAACCAGGAAGTCCCCGTCTTCTTTCAGCAGTTTTTCAGCGTCACGGCGGCTCATTTTGCCATGGTACCACGGCTGGCCCTCCAGCTCCTCCTGTGCCCGGAAGGCCACTGAACGCACAAGAAGAGGACTCGAGTTGTCCACCGATGCTGCCTTGTGAAGACTGGAGACCTGGGACTGGGTTTGCCCATGGGACAGTGGATGGGACTGCGACTGAATGGCATCCTCAAAAGGCTCTGGTATAGGTAAGGGCAGTGCCAAAATGATGAATTAAGAGAGGAAGGATATCTGTAGTATAATTTTTAAATCGGTATCTTACAGCCATCAAGACTTGTAAACTATGCTAATCCATAAAATCAACTGCTAGTATGAAAACCTTAACATGTTTCTCAGAAACACAAGGTCATCATTTCTTTACCTTTCTTCATAATGGTAAAAATGTATATTTATTTTTTTAGTCTGTCTGCACACTCAATTTTTATATCTGTATGCACATACAGTACATCTGTATACTTACACTGTACATCATATAATTTGTTAACTAATGCAGTGATATGCAGATGACACACTGTTGTATATAAGTAAACCTGACATTTTCACTTAAGGCCCGTTTCCACCGCAGGAACTTTGGGGTAATTTTACGGGGCCGGGGCCATTGGTGCATGTCTCCACCGCCTGAACCACCCCTGAAGGACAGAGTTCCAGAACTTTTACAGGGGCTAAACAAGTCCCTGCCTCGGAGTAGGTACTCAGAACGGCCCCGAGAGACTCCTGGCTGGGGCTTGGGGATTACTTGGTGCTGACTGGATATACTCAAGGCGGGATGTGACGTTTTGTAATTACTATATTTATTGTAGATTAGCTGGGCTAAACGTTAGCTGTTAGCCGTTAGCCATTAGCAGTGTCTGTAATAACTCAGTAACTCAATGTACGGTCCATGAAAAAAAATTTTTTTCCAGCGGATATCTTAGTTACAACATGATTGAGCTAGCAAAGCAGTTTTGTGTTGCTATGTGTGGTATTTGTTCAGTTTTGGGAAATCACAAGCCTCCTGTTGTCGGATACGACATGAAACTACTCCAGTTAGCTCAATCATGTTGTAACTAAGACATCCGCTGGAAAAAATATTTTTTTCACGGACCGTTTATTGAGTTATTGAGTTAATACAGACACCGCTAACGGCTAACAGCTAACTACGTCCCTACGCCCCTACTTCGCCCCGCTCAAAATGGTCATGCAACGATTACGTCACATCCAGAGCCCGGTAACTTTACAGGAACCTTCCTCCTACTCAGCCCTCTCAGTGGAGACACAGCAGTTGAGTGCCGGGCGACAGGACGTTCCTGTAGTAGTTCCTGCCCCCAAATAGTACCAGGAACTTCTTCAGTGGAAACGGGCCTTTAGTGTCTTGATTTGTTCTCTATGTTCATACATTGACTTTATATACCAAGTTAATATTATTCAGGGCCATGACATAGGGCAGGGTTAGAGTATGTTATAGCCTTTCCCAGCATGTACTGGGTTAGAGGCAGGGAGACATACTGGACAGGTGCCAGCCTTTTACAAAACTAACACAAGACATTCACTTTAACCTCACACCTACACAAAACTCAGCAGCTACCCTGACACTTAACAAGTGTGTAATGAGATTAAATATCTTGGCCATTATATTGTCAGTGATTTCTCTGATGATAAAGATATCCATGGACAGTGTTGCAAGTTGTATGAGCAATGTAATATGCATGCTCGCAAATTCAGCATGTGTTCAGTTAATGTGAAGATAGCTCTTCTGTGAGCATTTTGTACCCTGCTGTATACTGCAAGGACTTAATGTGGCCTTTCATGATGGAATGAGAGTGCTTCACTTCCACAGTGGTGTAGTGCCAGCCAAATGTTTGTAAATGTTGTGCCTACCTGCCCTGCTTTAATACAAAATCATATATATCGATATATGTGCAGGCTCTCTGTCTCAGAAAGGCTTTAGCCAACCCTGAGCTGAGCTCAGTCAGGATTTAATCGAGACTGGCTCTCCAGCTTGTTTGGGGGCGCATTCATTCATCTTCTAACCGCTTCATCCTCTTGAGGGTCGTGGGGGGGGCTGGAGCCTATCCCAGCTGACATCGGCCGAGAGGCAGGGTACACCCTGGACAGTTCGCCAGACTATCACAGGGCTGACACATAGAGACAAACAACCATTCACACTCACATTCACACCTACGGACAATTTAGAGTTACCAATTAACCTAGTCCCCAGTCTGCATGTCTTTGGACTGTGGGAGGAAGCTGGAGTGCCCGGAGAGAACCCACACTGACACAGGGAGAACATGCAAACTCCACACAAAATTTGTCTTTTTGTATGAACACGCATAATGTAGTGTTGGGTATTTCTTGTCTTTCTATATATATATATATATATATATATATATATATTATATCTTATTTTTGTACACAGACGATTGTCTGTTTTTATGTGGTACGCTCTGGACTTTTCTCTGTGTCCTTATTAAAGTCATTATTATTGTTACAATAAACAAGGGACCAGAGAGTGTTTAAAACACATCTTATGGATATGAGACAGCAGGCATAAGCCTCTCTGCATAATCTCTTACTCAGTCATATCATTTTATATATACTCTTATTGATTGATTGATTGATTGATTGATTGATTCAAATAGAACTTTTATTGATACAAATGCATGGCAATCAAATTGTCTTTTTTGCTGAGGAAGGTTCCTAACTGAGTGAAATGACCCGTAAGTATCTAAGAGTCAGCCATGATAAGAGCTGGTTGAATTCTCTAAGGTGCTTAAATGCTTCTTTTTTATTTCCTTCAGGGTACACTAGACCATTCTTAGCAAAAGGAAAGGAGATAATGCTGCCCCACAGTTCCTTATGACAGCAACATTTAAAATTACCTGCGTCAATAACATCCACTGTCATATAGTTACAGAGCCTATAGTGCAGTCTGATTGTTTTAGCACCATGGTTGTCTTTTCCTACGTCCTTTACGTCTCTCCTTGACCTCATGATGTTTTCAATAAAGGTCAAAGAAGAGAATTGAGGAAAAGACATAGGATATTTTTTTTACTATTCCTCCACAGCTGGATTTTATTAATAGAGAAACAAAGTAAAATGTGACTGTTACCAGTTAAAGACCTACAGTAGGTTGACAATGACACCTGAACCTAGATTTCATAAAAGAACAGTTAACTTTTGAAATGTATAGTTCACTGCTCACGTGTAATTTGTATCATGGATTCCTCATACATGGTTACACACATCGTCATGTAACCGATCTTTCATGTATAATAATAGCAAAGCTAAAGGTGGAAGTTGAAAGGAGGAAAGAATAAAGCTGTACACTAGCATTAACACTGCCTACTATTGTCCTCACACTGATACGGTGTTATTATAATGCCACAATGAAGTCACTGAGAAGAACAAACCTCTATAATTAAGAACTCGAATTACAAAGTCATTACAATGATATTCTGAAAACGAAGCAAAGATCCTGTCGAGATACTCATGCTTCAACAAGTGATTCTTAATCCAATATTCATATCACATGACCACAGAAACTAAAACAATAGCATGGACCAACCAAGACTTACTCATGTCGAACAGGTCCTTCTGTGGGCTCTCTTTGGCTGCAGCTGCCATGCCCTTTGTCACATTCTCCGCCTCTGCCTGGAGTGCTGCAAGCACCTGGGCGTCAATCTGCTGGGTGTTCACATATGCGGGCATCTCTCCTGTTTTTGGTGCCTGACCTTTACTCTCGGGCAGACTGCTTATATCAAATGATCCTATGGTAGACATTTGGACAAACAATCACAGCCATGGTGATAAATTGATGAAATTCTGCTGAATTAAAACATAGTTTATGTATTTACGTAGAGGGAAAGCATGGATTTTCTCACCCTGTTGTATGAATATGGGCTTTTTTTCATCTCCCCAGTTTTCCCCACAATGCCGCCCTTGGTAATATGTCTGATCTACTGAGCCTGGCCCCATCTGATGACATACAGACATAGTTATAAGTTAAAAAAAGATTGAATTATGTTTTTCAGATTATGCCCACATGAGAGCTAAAATTTCTGACACTGATCCACATAAACTGAGTTGTACCTGGCATCCATCTGATGCTGTGTTCTGATTGGTCAGCCGGGTGTCGATGAAGCCTCCAGGGGGAGGCATCTTGCCAGGGATGTTGTTATAGTAGGGATGTTCTGCGGACTCCTCCTCTTCCTCTGTCCACGGTAACTCCTCCATGTTTAATACCCTGAGGGAAAACATAGTTTGATTGTGAAACTCAATACTGTCTGTGTATGGGCTTGTGTTAGTGAATGTGTACTTCAGTGAATGATATGTGAACTCCTCACCTGTCATGTGTGGAGGACAATTTGCTTGAGGGACACTGCAGGTACTGCTGGAAGCGAAGGTCAAAGGCCTGGCCGATGGTGCTGATGACGTCCTGGGCCAGTCCATCAGAGCACTCCAGGATGTGACACGCTGATGAGGGCCAGAGTGACACATTTTAATGAGCATGTTGATGTGAGATATGAGACACTCTTTAGAGTATTTAAGGAGTGAACACCCACCTCTTCTGTTAACAGGATCCTTTGCTACATAGGCAACAAAATCTGTTGTGTCCTAAAGACAAAAAAAAAGGCACTTTATAACTGTTGTAACAATGTCCAACTACAACATAACACAATACCTTTATACCAAAACCTTTATTTTCTGGTTAGGTCACTGTTATTACACATTGGTTATTAGAGCCAGAGCACGGTACAAGCTCTATGTATTTGGCAATATTTGCAGAGTTGTGGTGTCTATTTATTTCAGCCTACCAGACATAAAAGAGATAGGAAGCGGAGAGAGACCACAGCGAGGGAGCAGGCCCCCAAGAAGTGCACTGACCTTTGAAGCCATTTGAAGCCAAGCTATTTTCATAGTAGCCAAACAGTGGAATTACAACTCCTAAGTCTGTCACGTGAAACCATTGGGCCCAAAAAGGCTTTTATCTCCCATGAACTCTCACTGGAAAAATATGTCTATAAATCAGTGGATACATTTTTTTGAGCATCACAACCCCCAGGAAATGACTTGTTTGACTATCAGGATTTTTAATCCATTCAGTTTGATAACGCCCAGAAAGTCTAACAGAGCCACATGCAAAAATCATTTCATCCCCATTCAAGTTAGCAGAGCGCTAAACTGGAAGTAGGCAACTTGGCCGTTGAGAGTCTCAAGTGCACCTGCTCTATGGGCCCAATGATGAAGAAGCAGCGCCAATCATCTGGATGATGTTATTACGTCAGAAACGGATAAAAAATAAAGTCTGCATTAAGAGAAAGGATTAAAGTCAAAGTATTTTCATGGGAAAACTTGAAAAGGGCAGGGAGATGCGCTGAGCTCACCTGCAGGCTTGTGTCACAAGCAAACACTGATAGTGCTTATGTAATAACTCTGTCTGCCAGAGGGGGGAGACAAAAGTTGTGCACTCCAGCTTTAATATCAGCGATGGTGAGGTTAAAATTCTTATTTTCTAAATAAGGAATAACTAATTGATAATGTAATCCAAATTGAATATTTGATTATCAACATTGCTGCCATGTTCAAAGAGGGATAAACATCTTTTGGAACAGTCTTTGGTGAACAATGTACTGCAGTAAGACTGGATAAAGACTACTAAAATATTCACTGTGTATAAACTGTTTTCACAATATCTGCTACATGCTTCTCTGCAGTGTATAAAAAAATTCACTGAATGGAAATGTGTCATAAAAAAAATACAAATTAATCAAGACAGAATGGCAATATGACCTTTGACAAATTACAGTATCTCCCATGGGCAAAAAATATACATATTTTTATTGTATCAGTAAATCAGGCCTTTTTTTTATGAAGTACTTCATGTTGTAATTATCACAAGACACAGATGCCAGTTACTCTAACAAAGGTCACTGAGTTACTTACGGGGTCTCCACCTGATGCAAAGGAGATGGACTGCATGTGATGGTTGGCTATGATCTGTCAACAGCAAAGGTATACAGTACATATGAGTTAGTAAATGCCTCTTTATACACACAGGTAGATACAAATGTGCATGCATGCCTCTACAAAGATTGTACACTTTTAAATGTTCACCAGAATTTCATTTGTGTATCTGCCTTTGCCTGCTAATTCCATGAGAGAGAAGAGTCCTGTATCTAACATATCATGAGGCAGCCATATTGGAAATATTCAGCTCTTGGAGTTAGATGAGACAAGTGATAATTGTTCAGTTTAACTTTTCTTGAGCTACAACTCAGAGATTAGGACCAGAGACAGGTAGGATTGGTTGAGCCGGATCTGAAGATTATTCTGAAACACTCTCTGCATTATTACCCACTGATGCTCAATATATCAGGAATATTATCATGTCTTGTTTGAGTTACTATGTGTAGGATTTGAATTACATTTCACTTTGGCGCCATCTGCAGGCAGTACAAAGAAGAACACTGGGTCTGACAGTATTACACACTGTGACCACTGACCACCTCCACCGCAAAGAAAACTTCTTTATTACCCATAACTGGCTAAATATAGTTATGTGCATGAGGGAAGTCAAGTTGCCAACCTCCTCTGGTTATTCCAGCAACATCTGGAGAGGTCATGTGGTCTTACTTGTCTTCTTCTTTGTACTGTTCTTATACTGCATAAACATCCTTACACAAACATCCTTAAATCTATTTATAAAAAAATCTTGTCACTTTAGCAACAGCTAAAAATAAGATCTCCTGAGTTGCATCAAGCTAAATTTGGCAACAAACATCCTCTGATCACTTTTCTGATCACACACAATGGAGATTCATTCTTGAACTTAGTGACACATACTGCCTATGTGGTAAATACTCTAAAATACAAGGTCCACTTATTTAGCTATTCACTGAGCTTTCGAGCATGTCCAATACTCTTCTTCACTGGATCTGTTTTTCAGTGTCTTTTTTTGTTGCATCTGCCCCCAGCATTACTTACTACACACGCTACATGTGGTTGCTGGGATGTTTGTGCAGACTCCTCTAATGTAATAATGCTTTTTCCTGACCACAGCATTATTATTGTATCATTTATATTTATCACATGTGGCTCACAGAACCTATAACTTTGCAAAGGTTGCACATTGACCTGTTTGCAGTCAGGGGTCATCAGGTTGAGGCTACTGGTGGAGATATTTAGGTTGATGGACATGCCAGCAAACTGCAGGTTGCTCTTCCCGAGGATACTGGACAGAGCTTTGGACGGTGGCTGAGAGGATCCGAGGAGGACACAGACAGACACAAACACAACAAATTATTGCAACAAAGTCTCTTTTTAATAATTAAACAGTATTGCTTAAAGGAATAATTTAACATTAGTTGGAAAAAACTCCTTTGCTTTCTTGCTGAGAGTTAAGATGAGAAGATCGATGCCACTCTCACATGTCTATGGTAAATATGAAGCTACAGACTGATAGCAGACAGAGCTGATTAGCTTACTTTGGCTTAGCATAAAGACTGGAAACAGGGGGGAAATGGCAAACCTGACTCTGTCCAGAGGTAATAATCCACCTCCAAGCTCCTCTGAAGCTCACCAATTACTGAAGATTACTGCCATCTTTGTTTGGGGGATAGGGGATGTGTAAACTGCAAAGTCCTTTTTTGGTATTTTCACAACCTAAAGTTATATTTTTATTGAAGAATATTGAGGTCAACATGGTGTGAGATTACTTTGAATCTCTTTTTGGTGATTCCAAGGCAAGATATGAGAGAAGACTCACCCTGATCAATCTTCATTCAAGCCATAAATTGTCTCACATGGCACAACGACCTTTGCATAAAGTGTAGCATGAGTAAAGCATTTTAAACCGACCAAGCCTAGGCCTAATGACTAAATGCAAGACCAAGCACATGGGCTTGGACGAATGTTATTCCATTATTATATAACTTATTACTATGAAATTAATTTATTATTCTCACCTGGGAAGAGCACACGTAAGTGTGATTTCACTTGTGGGACCAGGGTCTGTTTTGGTTTCGTCAGTGTTAGCATGAGCCCTCTTGATGGCCAACACCAGCAACTTTTTCCTTCACATTTCTTCAACTGGTATGATATAAAACTTGGAGACTTGGATTTGTCTAGTCGTATTAATCAAACAACCACTAACCCAGCAGCTCCTCTGCATGTTGGCGTGTTAATGTCATGAAGAAAACGATATTTACTTTCTGCATTTCTGAACATTTCTCTGCATTACTACAAACTAGAAGTGGTCTTTTCCCAACACCACTGTCAACAGACCAAAAGTTGACTTAGCGGATGGACATGCTATTTCTTGCCCGAATGCAGTGTCTTCTTGGCGTCTCCACTGGCCTCCAGCCAAGAAATAGTCTGGCACATAATCATAACCGGCGCAATGTAAAATCAGAATTTTTACATTTTGTTTTTGTACAGATTAAACAAACATAAAACAGGTTAGTTACTGAGCTGAAGAGACAATGGTGAGCGAATTTTGTTACCTTTGGAAAGAGCCAGGCTAGTTGTTCCCCCTTGTTTCCAGGCTTTATGCTAAGCTAAGCTACTGCTAGCTATAGCTTCATATTAACGATTTTCTCTGCAAATAGGTGATGAAGCATTCCCAAAATGGCAAACTAGGCCGCAAGTGACTTAAGAACGTGTCAAGTTTGTAAAAAACACCCTTTAATTTGAAGTACAGTGAATTTCTGGTGCATAGCTTTTATTCCAAAGTGTTCCTGTTGTAGAGTGAGTGACTAATGGATAGCTTCATGACAGAGACAGCAAACTAGCTCGACAACTTGACCAAACGCAAGTATGACGCTGATTACATCTAACTGTGTGGACCTTGACCTAATGACTAAGGAGAAATCTGGACCCTGTGGCTGGACCAGTTGGGAACCGCTGCTTTGAGGAGTATTATCCACTAATGTGTCTTTTCACCACTAGGAAAAGAATACAGATGAAACATTATTTTTCCGTATTTTTTATCAATTACAGTTTAGGCCACCCAAATTTAATTTATTAATGAGGAACTGTGAAGTGTTGCACACTCAAAATACAGTTGCAGGCGCTGATTTTGATGAAGAGACGAAGCAAAGAGGCCAGATAAAATTAGCCAAAATCCATTCAAAATTCTTAGTATGAATCTGATGTCATCGTGGTGCGATTGTCACACAGCCAAAATAACATTATCTTATATGTTACATCTATTCTGAGAGAGAAACTAGCCGGCGCTGATGCTGTGTTATATACTCTTCCCTGACATTTGAACAAGCTCTAGAGAGCAGAGTAATGCTTCATTTCACACCCCACATTAAGACACAGTCTCCTCACACACTGTGGACACACACCATGTACATGCACACGCGAGACAGACGCTCACACACACATGCACACGAGCACACACACACTAGCTCAGCCTCCTGATCACAGATATTGTGCACTACATGAGTCACTAAGCACTGTGCGCGGTGTGCAATGCATCGTGGGCTGGAGCTACGCCCACGCACATACAGTCCCATACCTCTTCATCTCTCTTCTCTCTCCTCGGCCTCTCTCTCTCTTCTCCAAGTACAATCTCTCTCTCTCTCTCTCATCAAATCTACCTCTCTCTATCGTTTTCTGTTTTTCCTCTCTTTTTACATGAAGCAAGGATGAGAGAAACTTACAGAGGCGATGCTATATATAGAAGGGTAAATGAATATCTAATGCTGTTTCCTCTTTTTTCTCTCTACTGTACCTTTTACTAACATTCATTTTCTCAGCTCTCTCAGTGTGGGCATCACTCCATCTCCCTCCCTCCTTCCCCTCTCTGTCCATCCATGTACCTTTCTCTTCCGCAGAGCTCCTTTGGTCCCTGGAACGGCCTCACACACCAGGCTGATGGCTTCCCTAGAGACAGAGAGAGAGAAGGGTGAAGCCAAGATGGTGACCATAGACAGCCACAGAGTCACTATTATTTTGCCATTAAAGGTCCAGTATGTAGGATGCAGTGGCATCTAGTGGTGAGGTTGCAAACTTCTCATGTGCCAAGCGTGTAGGAGAACTACGGTGGCCGACGCAAAAACACGAAAGGGCAAATGGCCTTATTTAGTGCCAGGATTTAATTTGTCCATTTGGGGCTACTGTAGAACAACATGGCGGACTCCATGAGAGAAAACCCACTCTATATGTAGATATAAACGGCTCATTTTAAGGTAATAAAATCATGCCGATTCTTATTTTCAGATGATTATCAATGAAAGAAACATAGTTACGAATATTTAATACCCATAAGTTGAGACTGTATTTGCGGTTACTCCTCATGATTACATACAAACTAGCGACTCTGTGAGGATGTACATGGGCACAAAAGAACTCTCAGCTAAATGCTGAAATCATCGCGCACACATACTAATGGCTCATTTAGGCTCAATGTTAGATAAGGAGACAGATGGAGACTGACAGAGCCTTCTGTCTGCCATCTATTGGCTGTATCCATGCCATCATAAAGGATGCATGGAGGTATGAGAGCAGCAATTAAAATGGATGCATCTATTTTCATACGTAATAGTAGAGTAAGTGAGTTTTAACAATGACAATGCTAACATAATAAGCACATATTCACAAAGCCTCATAGTACAAAGAGTTGCTCCTAGTGACGAAATTCTAAGAAAATTTGTACAATTATGATGTTTTCTAAGAATTTCGCCTTTAAGTTAAAACTAGATCCTGGTAAAGGTAAAAGTTATTCCCAAAGCATCTCAGCCCTTGAGAGAGCTTGTCAGGTGAAAAACTGTTAGGAGTAGGCAGCAGAACTTTTAAGAGGTTAAAGAGTTTCATAAGCAGAGCAGAAGATAATGGAAACAAAAAGAGGTAGGAGACATATTCTCCAAATACTGGATGAAGTGTACTCACTGTGAACCGATCACAACACTAAGATATTTGAAACTGGAAAATGCAACAGTGCAGAAGTGATGACGTGGGTTTGTCACAACCTTCCATCAGCACAATGATTACACAAACAACGAAAGCGCTTCCTCAGACTCATAATGTGATGCAGTTCATTTCATTTCATTTAGGAATTTTCCTAAATCACTCCTAAGTTAGGACTCCTTGCTAAAAATTTTTGGCTAAATTTGAAGTCCTCAGAGTGTTTGTGAATATGGCCCTTGATGGTCAGTAGGTATAGTACATGTTCGGCATGCTAGCATTAGCTAATTAGCACTCAGCTAGCAGATTTAGGAGCAGATTTTATTTTAAGGTACAGAGATGGTATGTGTTTTTTCTTTTAGTGGTTTCTGATCATCTCTGGATTCTTTTGGATTTTTCCTGTCATTACTTATCATTATTACAGCTAGTTGTATTTATTTCTCTTCTGTTACACCTTTGCATAATCTGATGTGAGAGTTACTAGACTATTCAGCAATCCTTGGAAACTAAAATCTTGGCTTAATGTACAGTAAAAAGTTTGTATATCCTAATCTTAACTTACTGTATTCCGTGTTTTCCTTTATTTTATATCATTATTGTTTTATTTATGAATCTATCAGTTTATTTGCTGGTGCTGCAATTGGTTTTGATTTTGTGTCTAGTAACATACGGAGGTTAAAATATAACTTATCCATAAATAAATGAGACAAAAGACAAGAAAAGGGTTTAGTAATACACTCAAGTAAAAGAGAAAGATTATATTTACAGTGTGCTTGAACTCTACAGGTTGTTACACATAAAATGAAATCACCTTGGCCACAAGAGACCCGAGTCAAGATTCAATATGCAGTGCAGAGTGTTTTATATGGTGCCATAGGGAATATTACAAATGCACTGCACCTCTTCAAACCATGCAACTGTATCCGGTACACAGTGCTACACATCACAGAGTGGAATCTAAAACTGTCTTTAAGATGTGAAGTGAACCGTTTGATCTGCAGCGGCCATCACCACGCTATCATTTTTACGTATAAGACAACAATGTGTGGATTAAACAGAGGCTAAAGATAGAGCTGCTTTGATGCAGAAAAGTCAAATTCCCCTCTGAGACAAAGTGAATATCAGCTTCATGACAGAAACAGAAATGTTAATTTCTGTATCCTTTCGACGTGGATAAATCACGCACAGCAGTAGGCTCTTTTAGAAAAGGGGAAATCTAATAATAGCAATAGCATGAGACATAACATTTTCTCTCTGTTTGTGTATCTCTCTCTTTATTAGAGGGAAACAGAAACCCACGTACACACAGTGAGAAAGACAGAGCCTACTGCTGTGTGGCCTTGCAAGCTAACATTAGCCTGGACTGACTTCAGGAAGTCAAGCATAAAAGCGGACATGACACAAACCGATTCACTGCTGGCCTTTGCCTCACTGCACATTGGTCAATGATTTCAGAGATACACATGGAGTCACAGAAAATTCCATGCAAACAAATTGTGATAACAGGCACCCTAAATGCACTCTCAATATATTCTATCAAAATCCTATCACATTTCAAAATGTTTTTATTTTAGAAGAGGTGGATTGCAGATTAAACTTAATTTGCTGCTTGAAGCCTAAATATAAGATTGTATCTGCTAAGGCAAAAAAGTTTGAACTGACAATACAGTTCACAAAAGGTTTACTGACAGTGGGATTCTGATAGTTTTTGCCTTTGCTCTACATGTGTTGCCCTTCTCATCGCTTTTCTGCTCCCAAATTTGCTCCTACTCCCTTTGCCTGCACAAGCTACAGAGTCATCAGTAGGCCTCGGTGTGTTTACATCCACCTCTTTTGTTCACATTTTCAATTTGCACATAAAAAAACTGATTAAAAACACCACAAATTCAAAAAATCTCAAAATATCACTAAAAAAGCTTTACACTTGAGGTAGATATAAAAGTTGATGTATCGATAAAAAGTAAATGTGACTGAGTGCAATGGAAACAGATTTAGCTGTAACAGAATTGTAATATTCGTTGTTAAAAACTTTCCATTGTCCAGTTTGCTTGTCTGCTGTGTTGTTTTATACATCCACTGTGTCCGTCATTTGAGGTTTGACTGGCGCTCTTTTAATTACATCATCTTCTTGTGCCCTCTTCTGCAGTAGCTCCTGACTGAAGAATTAGCGCCTCCCACTTATTATCTTAATAAACCAAGTCCCAATATCTAAAGAACAGTGGTGGATGTAACAGCACATAAATTTGCAGTTTTCTTTTGCCAGTTTTCTGAAAATTTGGTTAAAAGTGCTTTTACCAATAGGTACCATGCTAGATAACGCGTTTGGGTGGATATGCTAATACAAGTTAGCAAGAATAAATGATAGGCAATTAGGCCTATTGGCGACTGAAAGTTACTGTGGCTAATTTGGTAATTGCAGCATTTAATGCTGATGAGATACATTCAAGTTTCGGCTATTTGTTTTACGGACCTGATGCAAACTCTGTCTATGCTCCTGCCTAGGTTTGTGTCTGTTTTAAAGTGTAAACTTAAGCAGATGCACAATTTTAGAGATCAAGAGACTGACATTTGCTGGGTTTCCATCCAAATGAATGAAATCAGTAAGGTGAAATGCAAATTTATGTGACTTTTCCAACAATTTCTGTTATGCAAATATTGGGATTGGTTCATCAAGAAAAGCAGTAGGTGGCACTACTTCTCCAGTTAAATGCTGCTGTTCTCTTTGTACTTAGTAACAATTAGATGAAGATGAAAATTAAAAGAGTCAGTCAAAAAATATCAAATGAAGACAAACAACTGAAGAATAATAACAGAGAGCACATTGGACAATGGAAGTAGAGAGTTTTGAACAATTAATAATACAGCTATGTGTTCTTGCAAGAGTTCTGGAAACAGCCCTGTGTGCCCTGCAGGCGCATACTCATAAGTGTGTTGTTTCCAAATCTTTTCAAACTTTTGGCATTTCCACCCAGATTTTTTTTAATTGAAAATGCACATAAAACAGGTGGGTGGAAACTAACCTACTGAAATATAATTTCTTGATCTTATAATGTGAGTTTATTTAATGTGGAATTTAGTCTATAAATTCAAGTTCACGTATATCAGCTGAAATAACAACTTGTGTTAGTATAATTGGGGATTAAGGGTTTAATAATAGTCATTTCCTGACATGATTTTTAATTCAAAATGTTGGAGTTTCTCACTAAAGCTTAAAAAATGTAAAAAACTCATAAGAAATAATGTTTGACAGTTAAATTGGTTCTTTTTGTAAACAAAGATGCATCAGTCTTATGTATGTGTTGTATAAACAATAAAGCATCACATGGAATAATAACTAATGTTCTGGGATTTGTTTTTAAGGGAATCCATGAAAAGTCAGAATACCAAGTGTGGACATACCTTGTAATTTGTGATCTTGTGGTGAAATCCAGGGATCTCATTGACCGAAGGACTTCTATACAGCCAAGATACTGGAAAGCAAAAATGTCAAAAGTTATATTCAAGACTAGAACATCATCTTGTACAAAAAACAAAACAAAAAAACAACAAACCTAATTTGTTTGTGTTACCGATCCAAACTCACTAAATTCAAATAACGGCAGTCCTTTAACATATACCAATGGTTTCCCTCTCTGGGATTAATCCCAGAGAGGGAAAGTTTGACTAGACCAAAGCAAATCAGGGACTTGCTGACATCACTGTCACAAGTGGTTTTTGACCACTGGTAGCGCTATGGAGCAGTGTTTTGTGAGCAAGTCCCTGATTTGTTTCCATCTTGCACACATATGTATGTCTGAAAGTGTGCAGCAGAGCAATATAATTTCCTGTCGCCAGTTTCATGCTAATCCATCGATCAACACTCTCTGGCAGTAACACGTCAGGATACAAAGAAGAAGTCTGCTAACTATCAAACATAGAGTAAACAATCTAGGATTAAAAAAACCTTAAAATTAGTTTTGAAAATGTTTTATGAGCAAGAAAATGCAAACATGATTGTTAGGCCTCAAGAGCACATACAGTTTATTTTTATGAGAACAGATCAATTTTGTTATTTATAATAAAAGTCCATTGCTAAGCTACCCATTACCCAACAATGAACCAACCAACTCAATTAACAAATTACTTAAAATGTGTCCTGCACAAAAGGGTGATTCACACTGACAATTGACATTGCTGCCTTTCAGTGGGTCACTGTTGTTAAAGCTGTAGTTGGTAACTTTTATTTAGAAAAAACCCTTTTGTGATATTTGCTGAAACTGTCACTATATCCTGTCCAAAGTACACGAAACAGACATGGAAAAAAATCACATTCCTCCTCCTTATAGTGCTTCTGATGGCATTTGCTAGAATCTACTGCGTGCGAAAGAAAACAACCAATCAGAGCCAAGGAGCAGCTGTCAATCATGTCAATCACTGCTTGTGAACTGCAGTCAAACTGAGCAGCGCTGATCAAATATGAACCAACATTTTGTTACTGCATTGCCTATTTCTCAAATGTTCTTAGAAACATATTTTAGTGTACTGTTTAGCTGTAAAATGAGAAAGTTGATCTTGCCATTGGGCGGTGCTTTGTTTTAGCTCAACTGTTTTCAACATGGCAGCCACGTCACAAACACTCTTATTGATTGATGTAATTGACACAGACCCCCAGGAAAGCTGCTTAGCCTTGCAGCAAATCTTCCCAGTGGCCACTCATGGTACTGCAGCAAAAAAGTCCCCAGGGGCCCCAAAAGCATCTTGCCAAACCACCACTGTCAAAGACACGTATGTAACACGGTTGACAGGACACCTCAAACTGCAAAGAAGGTCAATTATGAATCTCTCTATTATAAATGTTTGAGCCATGGTGGTTTTATATTTGTAAAACTTTCCTCAAGCTGAGAAAAGCGATTTAAAAATCTGTGACATCATCATAATGTAAAGACTATGAGTTGAGCGGGAACTCACAGGAGGGGCCAGTAGGAGAAACATTACTGCACATATTCAGTGGGCCACATACCGTCAAAGTAAACCTGGGAGCTAGAAAAACTTTTTTTGGCATATGCACCTGGCGAGCAACTCCATTGGAAAGAACAGGCATCATCTGGATTGACAGCTGCATTAGAGACTCCTCAGCTCTGATTGGTTGTTTGCCATCACCTGCTGTGGCTTCTTACAAATGCCACATAATCGGTCATTTTAGTTAATATTCTTTCATTGTTGCAAGCAGACCTAAAGCTAATCAGCAAATGTGTTTCATGATTTCAACATGTAGCAGGAGTTCACAAAGCCAGTGTCTGACATCAGCTTGATGCAGAGTTGGGATAAAAAAAATTAAGCAATTTGGAAACCGCATCAGTGTGTTACTATGCCACATGAGGTGACTGTAGTCCTCCCATCCCATAAAACAATCTTCAGTACCAGCCACCTACTCACATTACAACACCTCCTCTGATTAATATCGCACAGACTGAGAACATTTTGTGCTGACGAGTTCCTATCGTTATCAGAATCACATTCATAATCCGGCTGTAAACAAAACAGACATCCAGACACACTTACATTTCTATTTCCACTCCTTTTCAAAAAGTTATATTAGAATCATAACTTTCACATTATGAGGCTGCTTCTCTCCAGTGAGCGTTTTGCAAGCACCAGCAAACAAATACCGTTTTGTCAACATGACGTTTGCAAATTTTTAATGTTATCTATTTTCAGAGCAGTGAGTTTGAAGTGCACAATTCAGCGGGGCCAAAAATATATCAAACAGTTCTAAAATTGGTACAGACCTATTCTGAGCACAATGTTTTCTCTCATGCTGTACAACAAACAAGTACATGGTTCACACAGTAAAACTGAACTTCAAATTAATTATGAAAATCAATGGGAGGCCAGCTCTGAAGAGCTCATAAATGATCCCAGTGAATAACAGCCTCTGAGTGAGCGCAGACACACACACACACACACACTGCTGGCTCTATACCAGGCAAAGACCTGACACATTAAGTCATATATCATACTGGCTACAGCTGCTGCTTACTGGAGTTTTGATGCTGTACTCACAACTTAAACATCTAGTTTGTTTCCACATTGTTCCTACAGTTTAAGGCAAGTTAGATTTAAGAAGTTTCAAGACTTTTTTAAATGCCATCCAGGATGAAATTGAAGGACCAGTTTTACAATGACCAAAATTGAAGGAGAAAACCAAATATGAATCTACATCATTCTTTTAATGTAATGTCCAGATCTGGGAAAAACAGCATTATCCAAATGATAAACACTTATATCCACTGATGAACTGAATGTGGTGACAGAGACATGTGCTAGTTTTTCTTGTGAGGCCACTATGTTTGGATAGTTGTTGTTTTATTGTGGATTTTTGTATTAAATGTTGTATTTGTTGCATACTAATGTGTTCCGATTGGCTGCTACCTTGGCCAGGTCTCTCTTGTAAGAGATTTTCAATCTTAATGGGACTTCCTGGTTAAATAGGAGTTAAATAAATAAATAAACAATCAATCACTTAGGGTTGGGGACAATTTTGCTTGTTTATTCTAACATATAACATGATTTTTCTGTGTTGTGGTGGAGATGAGGGTGGTACAGAACTTAAATGGGGAACTGTATGTGGCATTTGTTGGCAAATTTGCTTGGCATTTTTGTGTTCCTCACTCTGCTTGTGGGATTCCACTGCCTTGATGAACTTTTCCAGAAATACAGCCAGCCTTGTATGCATTGCCTTCTACCTGTTTCAGCCAAAATCTTGGTTAAATGGCCAATTTCCACTGAATATGAACTTCCCCATGTCATCCAGGGTACAGTGACAGCTAGCTAGCAGACAACACCCCTGCCAGAAACAAAATATGAGTGAAGTTAGTTCCGCTATCTTGATCGGCATGACTTTATGTGAGAGGTAATTGGTAATTTTTTGTTTGTTTTTTTTTAAAGTAGAATTGTAGTAATAGATGTAACCAATTATTTTGAGATTTTATGATGCAACTTCAGAAATAAAATATTCCTAAAATCCTGCTTCCTATGTCTTAGCATTTTTAAGGCCTTAAACAGATTTATTTAAGATATTTTAATACCAATTAAAGCCTTAGTTTTAGATAAATTCATAGATTCCTTTTAGAACTTTTTAATGATACACGGGAAACCTTATCCACATATAAAACATGGCTTAGTTTAACTCGAGTTAAAGACGTCAGAAAACTTCTTGTTGTTTCATAATGTGTACTGTTGTTACTTTAGAAATATTATATCATACAGTCCAGTTTGTTCAGTCTAGACAGAATATGTCAGGTCAAGAGGATAAAGCACTGAAATTTAATTAAGAGGCGAAATGAAGTAGGTTGTTGAACTGTATTAATAGATGTTGAATAACATGAAAAAATGTGCACCAAAAATGCAGGATAAACAGTCATGGATGACAACACAGGCAGCAAATAATTAGAATATACTAACCACGGCAAATAGGATGCTGATAACAGTAATTAAAGCAGCTATAATATAACAAGGGATCACATTGTGATAGGGGTCGCCAAGATCTGCAGTTCCTCTCAGCTCCATGGATCTTTATTGTGGTTTTTAGTTAAGTTTTAGCCATTTGTTGAGGACTTTTTTTTTTGCATAAACACACAGCGGCCGTGGGCTAAAAGTGTGAGCGTAAACAGTGTCACTGTCAATCAATGTCCCTTTAGAGTAATGGTGCATGATGCGCGCGGACTGACCACATGATGCTAATTAAAAGTGCTGTGAGCATAACACCACGTTGAACTCAATACACACAGGATCTCAAACCACAGGGAAAGCAGAGGGTGGGGGAGCACGGACTGGACCCATTTCCCCTCTCACAGTGTGGAAGCTTTCAGCAGCATTGACTGGACAAATAAGCGCTCCTGTCCTTAATGCAGTTAATGGAATGTCACGCTGGTCACAGATACTGTAGGCTTTGTTCAGACAAGTTGTAGTAGGTGTCATATGATGGCAATCATACTGTGTAACTTGATTTGGAATATAACAGATTTCATCTTGCTCTTCTGTATGCTCATTCAGCCCTCCTAAAATCAAATGCTGCTTTTTGTATAATGTGCTGCATGAATAAAAAAGGAAGATGCACACTCTCCTGCTACGTTATGGTTCCAGTGAAAATGGTTTGCTCCATTTTTTCATTCACTTTACACCTTGGAGAGCCAGGGCTCAGCATCATCACTCCTCATGCTAGTGACTCATTGCCGGCATGATGACATTCATAGCTCTCGTAGTTGTGCGCCAACTTGTGCCCCTTTAAATGATGTATGATGGCCGAACGTTAACATGAGACACGGATGAGACGAGACAAACATGCACTCTATGTCGATTTTTTGTCCTATTCCACCATTTCACTATCTGCAAGCTAAAACAGCTGTAGAGCTCACGGAGATGCACAATGTACAGAAATAACACATCACCATGGTTACAAAAGCATAACGCTGTGGCTCCACATATACCAGACGGACTGTATGAATTAAAATGTTTACATGACACTGATAATTGCTGTTTTTGTTTTCCCATCACAGGTTTTTCCTCTGCTTTTCTCAAATGCTGACCTTCTCTATTTCCTGAATTATTCAATGTCTTTTTTCTGGTCACTGCTCCTTCACTCAGCCTTCTGCTGTAGCCAACCTACATACACCCACTCAAGGGCATGTTGTGATGTGCCAATGAAACTACATTATCTCTCCTTTATCGCCCTCCTCCTTGCAGGTAGCTGAGCTTGAGTCATTGAAAGAAAAGAGAGAATGGGAAAAGATTTGGGAGAAGACAAAAACAGAAGTGAGACAGAGAGACCACCAACCTTCACAATGTATGTCACTCCTGGACCAGAGATCTTCTCACTTGAGTGTAGCCATCCTCTGGAGGGTTTGCTCACCAGTCCACCACCTCCACCTGGATTCCAGTCCTCTCCACCGGGCTGGAGCTCGTCCAGCCGGCTCTTCTTGCTCATGCTGACGGCTGGCTCCAGCTGCGAGCAGGGGGTTGAATGGGAGGCCGAGCTGCACAGAGAGCCGCCCACACCAGAGGCTGCTGCCGCTGTTGCTGCTGCTGTCGCCGCGCTGGGGCTCGGGCCACTGGAGCTGCCTGAGCCCGATCCCCCACCCCCCTGCAGCTTAGACACAGCCAGGTCCTTGACAGCCGAGGGCAGACCCTTGATGCCCAGCAGGCTGCCTGAGTTGCTGAATTTCAGGCTGGACACCTTGTTGATGAGGGTGCAGAGGGTGGTGCCTCCATCTTCCAGGTGGTCAGAGCCGTGGCTGGTGGGGGTGCTGGAAGCGGTGGTGGTGGAGGAGGGCTGGACCTCAGTCGGGGGTGTGTAAGATGTCTCGGCTGCAGACTGGGGGGTGGCCGAGACCTTGGGGTTCATGGAAAGGCCGTGGAGAAGCTCATCGACGGATGTTACTGACTCATTCCTGAAGCGGTTGTATTTGGTACGGTGAAGCATACCCTTCTCTCTCTTGCTCTCTCCCCTCTCTCCACCAACCGACACGCACAGCCTGCCTCTTTCACAAGTGTGCTGGCAGACGTGGCTGAGCCGTGCTGATTACCCTCTCCTGTAACATAGCAGCAGCGGTACAGGCAGCAAACGCCTTTTAGCAATCACAGGCCACCTGACTGTAATTTTCTCTATTGAGGTTACAGTGGTGGTTGTGTTGAGCTGCTGCTGCTGCTGCTGCTGCCGCTGTCGCCAAAGTCCAATCTGCTCTCAGTAAAATCCAGAGCTGCAATCCAATCCGTCAGAGAGAAATATATAGACACAATCCATGGAAACACAGCATTGAGGCAGAGGAAGAAGAGGATGGAGAGGAAAAGGTCTCTAAAAGGCTGCCAGTGTTGTGGTGCAGCTTGTTTGGTTTCCAGCGGTGATGCTGCTGCTGCTGCTGCTGCTGCTGCCGATTTCTAGCCTCAAAAATCCAAAAACTAATATAACAGAGAAAGGTCTATGTTGTCGATGATCACGGATACTGCGAGGGAAGAGCAAATACTCTCTACTGACTGCTGCCTGCCTGCCTGCCTGCCTGCCTGCCGGCTCAGTGCTAAAGCATGACTCACTGATCTGAGAAAACCTTCTCAACAAAAGGCTTGCTGAACACTGCAAATCACTTCCTGTCGGAGGGAGAAAAAAAACCTCCCACTTACAGCACACTGGAACCAATCAATTTTTAAATTCCCCAGTCTGATATTTATTCTCTGTAATTTGTTTTTCTGGGAAAAGGAAATGAGGAATGAGAGGTAGCTTGATTATTTAACTCAGTGACATAATTATTGAGAATAATTTGCTTGAATTCTCGTTACACGCAATTAATATCTTATTAAATGGATGAACTGATAAAAGTTGTGATAAAAGGGTGATAAATGCAATAAACTAATTACAGAAATGATAATAAATAAATAACGAACACAAGCATCCATTGAATAAACAGCTACAATCAGAGTGACTGCCAAAATCTTCTCTAACAAAAAATACAGACGTAGTTGATTCAAGAATAAAATCTCTATTTATGTTTCATAAAGATGCCATTTTCCTAAAATAAACCTCTATACAGGGAATCATTGAAAGCTAGAATACAGTAACATTTTGGTAAGACTGGAAATACGCAACATCATTCATATATTGTCCATGTTAATTTATAATAGCTGCAGAATATGGGCAGACATCACTCCTGGTTCTCAGTTATGGACTTTCAAAAACCTATGACTGCTTAATACACTTGTTGTTTCTGCACAAAATATTAATAATCAGGCATTAATGCAAAGATTAATGATTTTTTTCTATTAAATTGTTTTGAGAGCATTTGTCTAATGTGTAGCACTAATTTTCTATCAGTATTCTGCAACAAAGGAATCAAAAATTCAGTTCCCAACAAGGAAGCGGATACAATCTCACAGCTTGTCTAAAATACCCAGCAGTTGGTCCAGGTTGAATTACATGAATGGCACAAATAAAAAAAAGAAACACAGCATGAACGGCATGTTTCTCAGGCAGATGAGTCAATGAAACAACCAAAAGGATAACACAAAAAGCCCATGGGTCTCCTTAAAACCAGCAGCAATGAAGCATCTTTGTCTCCCCGGTAGCGGCAAGCACACAGCCAGACACCATTCATGTAAAATGTCCTCAGGAGCATCTAGCAAAGCCGAAAGACTGACACTCATTCATAAGCAGCTTCCGCTCTCACTCTGCTGCAGATTTCGCACTGCAGTCCCTCCCAACATCTCTCTTTCCTGCCTGGCAAATATAGAAAAAAAAAAAAAAAAAAAAAAAAAAGACAGCACGTCTGCTTTCTCTCCTCAGAAAAAAAAAAGGCAAACACAGAAGCAGGGAAGAAAAGGCAGGCCCTCGCAAATCAAAAGAGGAGGCAAGAAGACAAAGGAGAAGAAGAGCAGAGGACAAAAAGCATGCAATATTTAGTCTTTTATGTGAATGAAATAGCAGGCTGGCATACCAATGTTTCTGTGAATGGAAGCAAGGCCTTTCTGCCTCTGCAAGGCAATCCCTTGGGATGGCATGGTCTTATCCAATGAGGAGCCGGCTGGATGACTCATTCAGGGGAGGCTTGCAGAATAGTGGAAGAGACCATTCCAGACGCAGGTGTACATTTTGTTTTCTCACTGCTGCCCTTTCAAAATGATACGTACATCATCAGATTTGAGATGTTGGCATGATTTAATAAGATGGTGTTCTGTTTACAAAATAAGAAACAAGAAAAATATCCAGTAAAGGAATTAGAAATAAAAATGCCACCCCCCTCTGGTTTTGATTGTCACCATTATCAGGTTTTTTTTCCACATTCATGTGAACAGTTACCACCTACACATTTAATTAGCAATTTACTGTTTATATGTATGAGGGCACATAGTACAAATGTACTAGAACAACAAATGTATTTTGGATTGATAAATATGGTTAGACATATATTTGGACATTTGTCTTTAGAAAAAACATAATGTGCATCAAATTTGATTTTATCATTAGAATGACATACTGTATGCTAATATCAAATAATGTACCTTTTTTTGGAAATTTTAATAATATATCATAAAGTCTATTGGAATATTATTACCCTCTGAGATAGTTATGATTAATGATTCGTTTTTTTCACTGCAAGCAAAAATATTTATCAGTTATTACCAGTTTGTGCAACAGTATTTGTTACCTACTGGTTTTGCTAGAAGAAAAAGGAGAAATTAAAATTATTTAAACAAGAAAAGACTACACTGAAGCTTTGATATCATACAAAATTTTAAAAACCATCATCATCTTCCAGTTTTACACTCTTGTCTTGTTGTTATTATTCCTAATAACTTGAATCTACGCCACAAACTCAGAAATCACTATTCTAGAGACCAAAAATAATGCATGAGAGTATAATAAT
Source organism: Epinephelus fuscoguttatus (assembly GCF_011397635.1). Lineage (NCBI taxonomy): Eukaryota > Metazoa > Chordata > Actinopteri > Perciformes > Serranidae > Epinephelus > Epinephelus fuscoguttatus. The sequence continues at coordinate 15,060,898 of NC_064769.1, forward strand.
GTGATCAGTGCAAGCCGAGTCAGTACCGTATGGAAGGAGTGCCAGTATCAAAGTGAAATAATCAAATTGAATTTTAATGTGCTGGTATTCATTTTCAGTTTGAATGTTTGGGATAGCACTACTGCCAAAAATCCAATTAGAGCTATATACTCCACAGTAAAATAATTTTCAGTTATCTTGCTAAATAACCCTGTACAACCCTGCTCGTCCAACTATGAGTTTATTCCCAAACAGGTTATGTTAGAACGAAATAGCAGTCACTCTGATACCATGCTATGCTATATTTTAAGACAATGTTCTCCTCCTTCAGTTCTAGCCTCAGTCTTCTTTTTTTAAAGATTATTTTTGGCCCTTGATTGATAGGTCAGTGGTAGCGTAAATGCAAGGATGACATGCAGCAAAGGGCTGCAGGTCGAAATTGTACCTGTGGCCGATGCAGCAAGAACAGAGCCTTAGTTCATGGGGCGCCTGCTCTACCATGTGATCTACTCGGCATCCTACCCTCAGCCTTTCCACATGACTTTTTTTTAAACAACCAACAGAGTCACTGAGCTTTTGTTTGTTAGCTAGAACTTTACACAATCTGCCAGCCACAGTTTTTCAGCAGTCAAAATCAATGATCGGCAACTAGAAATAAGAAGCCGGCTTTTGTCTACCTCTGTCAGATGTAAAGGTGTTATTTTTCAAATTTTGAAAGGTAGGAGAGATGAGTTTGAAATGGTCGACAGACATATCAACAGTATGTAAGGGGGGAGGGGCTCATGGAAGGGTCAGGATGAATCCTGCTGACATTTCTTCTTGCACCACAAGCAGGTCAACAGTTTTGTCTTTTAGTGAAATATAATAATAATGACATGTATTGCCATGAAAAGAAAATTCATGACTAAATGCATGTAAAACTAGTAACTTTTCCAACAGTCTCAGCTCTAGTTCATGTTCAGTGCTAATTAGCAAAGGTTAGCATGCTAACACACAAAGGCAAAATGATGAACAAGGTAAACATGGGCAGCTGTGGCTCAGGAGACACAGCGGGTCGTCTGCTAACTGGAAGATCGGCAGCTCAGTCCCCAGCTCCTCTTATCCCAGTTGTATCCTTCGGCAAAGTACTGAACCCCCTGCTCCCGATGGCATCAGTGTGCGAGTGCGTTTAAACTGAGTAGCATATTGCACCTTGTATGGTACAGTTGGCCACCAGTGTATGAATGGGTGAATATGACTCTGTAAGCGTAAAAGTGCTTGGAGTAGTCAGGAAACTAGAAGGGCGCTATACAAGTGCAAGTTCATTAGACATTATACTTGGTAAACATCTGCATGTTAGCTTTGTCACTGTGAGTATGGTAGAATGCTGATGTGAGGACTAAGCCCTTGAGTCTCACTGAGCCACTAGCATGACTGTAGACTTATAGCTCAGTTATGCTCTCTGCATGAATGGTTGCATGCCGATGAGCCAACGCGGGATCGTCATGAGAAAGTGTTTGGATCTTTACGGTTTCTCCTCATGGCAAACCAATATTCTCCCAAACTGTAGGGGGCACTACATCGAAAACGCACGTCTCAAGCATGGTTCTCTGCCAATCCGCACCCACATAGTTCCAAAATGTCGTATGGACTGGTGAAAACCCATCACACAGAACCCCTGTGAAGGACCATGTCTGATGGTGTAACATCACTTCGACCTTGCGTACACTTATAACCATTGCGCATGCATCACGCATAAGTCAAGCATTGGTATTGTTAGTTACTGCAATTTACACAAAATATTTTAAACTAGGGCTGTTAAGCAATTAAAAAAATATTTAATTAATTACTTGCTCTGTGATTAATTAATCTAAATTAATCGTATACATCAACTTAAAGTAACTTAAGTATTTTAAAAAATTCAATTCAAATGAATTTTGGCAGATGTATCATAGTAAAGCTGCTGGATTTTAGACAGAATTGTCCCCCTGTCCTCTACCACCAAAACTCGACTGCAGTCCTTTGCAGTCCATTTTGCAAGGGAGTTAGTTAGTCCGTCACAGGTAGACTTACTCAGTTTGCTTCTAAATGCCTGGTCTAGTGCAGCTTGACAAGGCTGGCTGCTAGCACTATAGCATCAGAGGCTGTGCTAGCTCGGACCTCTAGGTTTGCTGCTACTGTAAATGCTTCGTGTTGAGGTGATATTTCAGGCTTGCAGTACTCTGATGGTATGCAAATTCCTTACTGCAGAAATTGCAGAGAAAGGTGCTCATACCAAATTTCATCTGGGCGTATTCTAAATGTTAATGTTTCATTCAGGGGGCCAAGCAGTGTCGTCTCATCTGCCTCCATCATGTGACAAAGCCACTGTGGCCTTCAGTGGCACACCGGGTCAAAAGGCACCACAGACCACGATTAATCAGCGTTACATTTTTTAACATGTTATTTTTTCTGTGATTAATTAATCAAAATTAATGCATTATTTTGACAGCCCTACTTAAACATCATTGTTTCCTACACTATTGCACTATTATCTCAATGTGAGAGTGAGAAATTCTGCTTAATACACCTGAGGAAGAGTGTGTGGATCTATGGCTGACTTGGAACATGTAGTAGACCTCAAGTGCTGTGTGGACATGGGGATAGAGGATCAAAAAAGCACTAGTCACTCTGAAGGCCTACCCATCGTTTCCTTGTCACAGCGCAGAGAAACACAAGGGGGCTCAGTTGAAAAGGAAAGGCGGGATTATCTGGAGTATCTTCTGCTGCTGGAATGAATGGTGGTGGCTGGTCACTGGGGGCATTTCCTGTGTAGCTTAGGCCACAGCATGGAGCTTCCTGTCACGTATGATAGGGTCCATCTGTGGTTACAGCTGATGTAAGCATCACAGGTTGAAGAGCATCTAATAAAAAATAAATAAGATGCCACAAACCGGATCAGGATTATCCTCTTTGAATGAAATTCTTGTAAACATCTTAGCAACCCACAAGTAAGTGACTTTCAAAATAAGAGCGCACTGCTCATGTCAACACTGACAACATAAATATGAATCTGTCTTTTGCTTATTACATAAATCTTGTGCATTGACTAAAAGAGCATTTACAAAATAAAAGGTGACACAGAAGTTGTCAAGATGACCATGTGAAGTTCATAGTATTTTATAGATGTACTAATGACTAATACTGAGTAAGAACATGTGTTTCACTGCAGTTAAATATATGATTTAATATCTGTTTTCTATCTCATTAAGAGTGAATGAGAAAGGAGAGACAGAGGAAAAGAGCATCCATTGGCAAGGAAAGCAGCAGACACTTCTCCACTTGACTACTGTTGCCAGGTTACCAAAAACATTCAAAAAAGCAAGAGTTATTTTCAGACTAGCTCGAAGCAAAATAACCAATGTTACAGAAAGGGCAGACACAGGCAACTGGTAAAATGTGACCATTTTTTGTTATTATTATTTTTTAAATACATTATTCACCGACAGCAGACAAAGGGTTAGGGTTGGTTGGCTCCAGGGATTTGGCTCATAATTTAGGTTTGTAATATTTGAGGAGACTTTTAACATTCACAATTAAAAATGAACCCCAGTCGCCCACCCAGAATCTAAAAGCACCAGTGCCAAACCAGACCTGGAAGACTGTTGGGCTTTTGTCTTCAGCTGGTATAACTGGTATAGTTCATTGGGTTGCTGCAATGAAAATGTCAAACCTGCTTCCACAAGGTTTTGTGAGGAAATAAAATCACTTCAACAGAAGGAAAATAATGCTTTCATTTGTTCAAGCAGACCATCACTCTGATTACAGTGATTGAGGCTACTCTCACACCTGCATAGGTATCCCAGTAGCATTCATAGGTCAAACTTCCACAATCACACTTACAACTCATCAAAAGCAGACAACTTCTCAAACAAGTTAGTTTTTCTCTCCACAACACACAGCTATGTTAAGAGGACCCTGTCATGTACTGGGACAAACCCCAATAGAGCAGAAGCAGGAGGACTTGTAAGAGACACCACGCAAGCCTTAGACATGTGTTGATCACCCACAGACGATAAGTCAAATGATCCAATGGCTCTTGCGCAGCACAACAATATTTCTGAAAAAGTATTTATGATTATGATTATAAATAGGCTACTGCATGTGAAATGATGAGGCTGCCAAAATCAAAGCGGAATATATAAAAAAAACAAACAAACAAAACAAGCCAATATGACCTCAGAAAGACGCTGGACTCTTATATTGGACAGACTTTAAATTTCGGTTGGAATGAAAAACTGGTTGACAATATTTTAAATGTTTAATGACGTTAGAATTTAACATAGCGTGGATATAAACATTATGACATTTTGCAGAATTGCTTTTTGTTCTCCACACCTTGCTGACAAATGTCATTATTCTACATTAAGATGATGTTTGGTGAGACAGTTGGAAGACACTGGATTTTGGTTACTGTCAAATTGACGCTGGCATTGTCCTGACACTGAAGTTTGGTCGCCTGACGACACAACCTAAATTCAACCAAATATCAACATCTAACAGCGTTGGTGGCCAGCTAGGTGGTGCTACATTAAAAGTTAGGTATCATCAAAACTGACTTCAATTTATCCTGGGGGTCATTAATGTTTGGACCAAATGTCATTAAAACCCATTTAATAGTTGTTAAGGTATTTCACTAAAAATACAAATGTGAACCTCTTGATATTAAAAGAGGAAAAAGTCAGGGGATCACCAGACTCTTTAGGGTTCATCCTCAGGAGGCCAGGAATGTCTGTAATAAATGTCACAGCAATCTAGTGTTGTCACGATACCAAAATCTTTGTTTCGGTACCAATACCAATATGAATTTCGATACTTTTCAATACTCTTCGGTACTTTTCCTAAGGAAAAGTCCTTTTGGATACAAACCTTTAGAACAATAAATAGTAGGGGTGTAACGGTGCCAAAAAAATCATGGTTCGGTAAGTACCTCGGTCCGGACGTCACAGTTTGGTAACTCGAATGTCCCACCAAGTTTGTTTTGTCTCGTGTTGTCTCCCTTTGCGAGGCAGACTTTCTCGTCTTTTTTCACAGGCGCCAGCTGCGAATGTTGATACAGGTGTTGTCATACACACCACTTGTGCAATCTGTGCTCCAATAGGAACAAGAAAGGTGTTTGTATGCATAATTGAGTAAAATAAATTAACTAAATTAATGAATTGAATCAATTTCAAAGAACCGGTATTTTCCAAATGCAGTATAGTACCGTTTGGAATACTCTAGTACCGCGGTACTATTTTAGTACCGGTATACCGTGCAACACTACAGCAATCCATCCAATAGTTTTTGAGACATTTTAGCCTGGGCGTCAGTGGCTGACTAACCATCTGACCGACACTGCCATACTCTGCTAAGAGGCTACAGTTAGAAATCCAAAGTCAAGTATTGAAGTCAAGCCCTGAAGAACAGTGCCGGGTTTCAAAGCCAATTTGACATAGTGGCCAAACTGTGAAATTACAACTTCAGGGTCCATCACCTGCCATGAGGCCCAAAAATACCTTTTCCTATAAACTTATACTGTAAAAGAGACATCTGAAAATCATCGTATAAATGGGATTTGATCCATTCAGCCTAATAACATTTCAAAAATTGTACAATTAAATAATTTCATCCCCATTCAAGTTTGCAGAAGGCTAAACTTAGCGAAGTTAGCCCCTTGGCCAGCTGAAGTCTCTTGTGTGCTTGCTCTTTGGGCCCCCAAAAGTGGGAGGTCAAGTTACTCTATAGGTGACAGTTTAACTTTTTTGACTTCATGTGCCACTGAGCAACTTTCATTGGAATGAATGGGGCCCTCCAACACTGTATCCAGTTCTCTTTATACATCCACGATCAAAATATGCAGAAGACATTAGAGAAATCTTAAATAAGACTTTTTTGTGGATGGAATGAGGAGAACTAAATGGTCAGGCCATGTACATTTTCATAGTTTTCTGCATTATAATATTCAAAATGGGAACAAGACTGCACTAACAATAATACACTCACTTTTTAATTTCTATTTTTGTTGCAAAAATAAGACTTTATAAAGTAAAACTGCAAATGACTAAATGCAAGTTCAGTTTTGATTAAATAAACCGTCCATAGCACCTGTTTGCTGTCAACTCATTGCTTTATTGCTCCATTATTGCACTGTGATGCTAAAACACAACCATCTACTTTTTTAACTGTGAGTTACATCACATTACCATACCGTATACAGTTAGTCTATACATATTAAATGGGCCAGGGACACCTCTAGATTTGACAAAAATATAAATAAAAGTTACACAACATTTGGTTAACAATATGTTCACACTGAATGGAACCGAGTGTCATTTTTCTTGCCCCACATCCATGACCTAATATGAGCCTGTTTGTGACCACATTTCAATAACATCGCCGCCTGTGGTTATACAATTGTGTGTCATGTTTCTTAAAAGCTCAATGAAACACGATCAAATGAATAGCAAAGGAAAACAATATTGATAGCCTACTTGAAGAGAGCAGAGTGATGTAAGAATTTCCTGTGTGGACAATGAGTAGCCTTGAGAGCTCATTTTCATAATCATGTCCGGGGCATCATTTGAGCTTTCTGTGAATGGTTCATTAAAAAAGCAGCAGAGGCAGCAGATGCAGGAGGATCATATAATACACATCTAGTGTATTCATGGGGGGGGGGGGTCTGTATAGCTCTATAGACACATTTACACTTTCCAATCCATTTTTGTACGTCAGCTAACAAAATACTGCTTATAGAACGACCCACGCAACAACCTGGCATTTTAATTAAACCTCTTTAAGGATACAGCACACCTCATGAGTTTATTGTTACTGTAATATTAACACAGTACGAGTGCAGTAAAAGACCTGTGGAATACGTCAGAAAGTACTGGTAAAATAAGTCTTTCCGAAAAGTTTGAGAATAAACTGGTATCTATTTGATTTTCTATTTTCTTATGTGATAGACATATAGGCTAGTCTAAATCTATATGTGTTGGTAGTGTTTAAATAGGCCAACTACATATACACTGTGATTAGGCAACCAGCCCAAATGACCCATGTTTTCTAACATCTTAGTATAAACTATTTTGTATTTTCTAATGTATGAAAAAGTGCATTTTTTGTATGCTGACCAGCTGTCATTTATTGCCAAAAATATCCCAAGCAAAATTAAAAAGTTCTGCACCTTTCAGGGCCAAGGGTTGTGGTTGCTGTAGTTTGCAAACACTTTGAATTTCGGGCCACATTGACTCACACTGCCTCTGCATCACTTCAGCATATCCTGGTACGATGCAAGACCAGTCTAACACGGGGAAGATACACTTGGAAGCGCAACCAGGTACTTAAGTGCTTGGCAGCTGAGCTTGAGACCAAGAGGGTACCACCAACACCATGTCTCTCAAACCTCAGGATAAGTTCAAACGGTTTGCATTGTTTATCTGGGAGGGAGACAAACAAGGAGCAAGCCTCTTGCCTCCCAAGTCAAGCCTGTAGCATGGAGCCAAAGACTGGGAAGTGCGCACTGACCTGGACTAGTGTCTCATAGTTACACCCGAGATAGCAGCGTCCAACTTATAACCAGACCTGGTTCTCTGGTCGATGTCCTGTCAGCGCGTTTTCCTCATAGAACTAACTGTCCCTTAGGAGGATGCCAGGAGAGGCGTTTGAACGCAAGAGATTGCGCTAGGTTGAACTCATAACTCAAGCAGCGACTAAAGACTAAAGGAAAGCTGAGGTGCGACTGATCGTGGTGGGTTGCAGAGGCTTCGTCGCTAGATCCACCACTACGCTCCTCAAGGAAATCGGAATTAATCGGCAGGCCCAGAGGAAAGTGATGTAGGATCTGGCCAGTATAGCTAAGAGGTGCAGTCATTGGCTATGGCTGAAGAGAAAGGATCCCATCTGGGCCCCTAGGTGACCACAGATGAGCTAACCTTCTGACACACACCCAGGCCTGATCAGCCTGTGGTGAGCGTGCTGCAATAAAGGTATCTTGTGATAAACGCCTTCCTCTTTGTAACACCAAGTCCTAATCTGAATATGTCATGGATGTCTAAAGAGAACTGGTTACAGTGTTGGGCGAGTCCCAGTTCATTCTAAATGTTGCTCAGTGGAGCATAAAGCAGTATGTATAGCTGCAGCTGGAGCAGCCTACCAGCTACTTAACTCACCCACTACACTTGCATGTCAATCCACGATTCCTTCACCCCTTGGTCTAGAAGTGGAAGCCCTGAAGAAAATGCTACATTAGCATTCAGTTAGCTATGAAGTGTTAGGCTAAAAGTAGCTGCATAGATCAGCCTCTCATTGGGCAGAACGAGCCACCTGCTGAAGTCCCGCCCTACCACCTCCGGCTGTGTAGCAGTTTTCAACCATTTTCAACACATCCTTTACTAACTTTGTGGTGTTTGGTCTTGCGGGGATGTAGCCATTTTTCTGCCATGGTTCACGTCCTGTAGGCGATATTTTTGTGGGTGTGTTACACCAAAACCTGTTTCCCCCCCCGGCAATATTTCTGCAAGCGCACCATTGCTGTGGCACCGCCCAGAACAATTGTGATTGGTTGAAAGCAATACAAGCAGCCGGGGAGTTTTTTTCTCCAATCTTAAAGTGAGAGTCGGCCCAGCCAGACCTTTCTTTTCTTGAGAAAGGTCTGGTGAGCGAGACTAGGTTAAAAGAGGGGCAATTACGGTATGGGTTAGGCAAATGGCGAGGGTTACATCTCCTTGCTTACAAGTTGCATCACGTCTTCATGTATGACGAATTATACACATTTATGAAGCCTAGAATAGCTGCAGGATAAAATTATGTTACACTCATTTAAGGTTACGGAGGGCAAGTTAGCTGCTCGGCCAGAGGAAGTTAGCCGCTCAGCTCGCAAACGTCTGTGGTGCACTTGCTTTATGGGCCCAACGATGCAGAAGATCTGGATAATTTTATAACTGAGAGGTCTAAGCTTTTGGCTTCATGTAACTTCAGTAACTTTCATAGTAACGATCAGGGCCCCACCTCTTATACCTCGATCTGCCAAAACACTAAAATCACTGGCGAGTGAAGGGAGTATCATCATTTTATTACACTGCAATGTTCTGCTGGGAAACCTCAGGTCCTGCCATTGATGTGGATGCCACTTCATGTGCCCCACCCACACAGGTACCCTAGCAGACCAAGTACCCTCCCTTATAGCAACAGCACTCTGCTATGGCAATTGCCCCCCCCCCGTAGGACAATGCACCACGCCATGATCTATGCTCTTAACACTACAATCCCCCCAAAATAGGACATTTCTGCAATTCATTAACAAACTTTATATAAAATAATTTTGAAAAATCTTTAGAGACATAAAGCAACAGGTCGATATGACTTTTATATTATTTTACATAGACTAGCTACACAAAAAGACGTCAAAACAGTATAATTTGAAAATGTTAGCATAATTACTCACCTGTGAACTGATTAACGTTATCTTGACGCGAGATTCTGGTCACATGAGCTAAATTATCCAATGACAGCCTTTGTGCAATTTAAAGTAAAAAGCTAATCGAGTTGTCACTTCTGTTGAAGACTTTATCTGAAAATATGTCTGGCAACTAATTATATTCGGACAGGTATAATGACGACTACTATGAGTACAGGTGAGCAGCTGTGTCACTAATACCATTGACTTTCTTGCTGCAAACATGGCTGCTAAACAGATGTACATTTGCCAAAACAACCTCTTAGTCTTCAACTTTGAAGCCTTGTTTTTTTGAAGGACGGGAAAAAAATAGAAACACTTCTTATAAAGCATAAATTTTACCTTTGAGTCGCTTGGTCGCTTATCTTAGTTTGTTGACAAGAATGAAACAGGCTCATTGCGGCCATTGCTAGGTAAAACCTCTACTACAGCTGCGGTCACCACCTGTCAGTGCCAGTGTGTTTCCCGCCCTCAGGGGGCAGTAATGAGCCTATTAGTACACCAGTGTGAGTCGAAGAAGACGTCGCACTGCATAACTCTCTTGGGCAAGCGACACAAAGATGAGATTTGTGCTTTATCAGACCTGTTTTCAAACGGCGTATTTCTGTTTTTAAGAGTCAAGACTTCAAGGATGAAATTTGACTGGTTGGTTTGGTGAATGTACTTCCGGTTAACCGCCCGACCTCCATTAAAGACCGGAGCACAGCTGCTTCCCTATGGTGCTTCTATATTAGATGCTAATAAAGCATCTCTAACCATTTCGCTTTCCAGGGGAGCATTTCTCATATTGACAGAACCTGTAAAATTAACCTATCTGACAAACTAAAGAGGATAGCGAGCCATGCACCGCTGCATCTAGTAAACCAATTAAATTGCCAACTTCGTCAAGTCAGTTAAATAAGAAAAGAGAGATGTAGAGAACACACTACCACACTTACTAGTCATTTTCTAATCATAACTGTTTGTGATTTTTAAGGTATGGAATTAGTACTGTTCCTGTATGCATATTTAGCTGACCACTATTAGTGCAGCTGTTATAATTTTTGTTAAGGCTGTATACCTCACAGCATGCTGACTTAAACCTGCCATCAAAGTCTAAATATAGTCATTTATTTATTTATAATTTAAAATTTTATTTATTTTATTTATTTATGTATCATTTATTTTAATTAGGCCTACCAGGCATGTTGTTCTGCCTAGGAAAATGGAAAATAGGGAAATATATTCCATGAGTGCATTTGAAATCTGGGAGTGCAGTAGTCCCAAGGATGGATCCACAACATAAGGCATGACTCATGTACTGTAGGTAATAACTCTTATAGGCCCCACATACACCATTAGCTTTCAGCATACAAAATGCGCTGCTGGTTTGTTTTAAAACAATGTTCATGATTGAACTAGCAAATTAACTGTGCAAAATTAGCTGTATTTTCTCAGCATAGAAGCTAGTTTGTATAAAGATCTTAGATCCTACTCATCCTGCTGCTATCAAACAACACTACGTCCCAAAGTGCCTCAATTATCTTAAAAAAAAAAAGGAAGATATTTCTGTTTCTGACCTATAATGGGTGACAGGGATTTGCATTAGGTTCACAACACTGATTTCTTACATTCAGTAGGAAGAGAACTGTCTTGTGACATCATGCCAGAATCAGCAAGTTGGCCTTGTGATACTGCTGTTGTGTGGCCAGAAATAAACCAGTTAAACCAGTATTCGGCAGTACCTTTTGAAAAAAGCACCTAATTTACATAACAATGTGTAAATAACTTTGCTGCCATGACTTTGAGTCATGACGGAAGTAATAAACAAAGAACTATCTTCTTTTTTTTTTGCTTGTGCTCCTTTACTTAGTCACACGAGGGCGCTATAGCTCAAGTTTTTGGTAAAGCCATGAACAATATAAAGGCATTACAATGCAATACTGAGCTTCAGAAACTTTTTTTTTTCCTCAGTTGCAGTTTTGTTATACAATAAATATCTTAATTTTGACATTAGGTTGAACTTTTTTCTCATTATTCCAAGTTGCATTAAAGATAGAATATTAAATAACCATTCCTCTATGAACATATGAGGCCTAAGCATCTCAGATGAAGTCTACAACCTACATCTAGAAAGGAAATAAGCTGTCAGTTAAGGACATCGTACCCTCTGAAAATATCATAACTGGCTTCCAAGAAGAAATGCTCGGCAGAGGTCGGTTAATAATTCAGATGGTAGAAAGTGTTCTGGTGTAAAAGGCTGACATGGCACTGTGCCACTCTGGTTTTGATCCTGCAGGGGTAATAACTTGTTTATAAATGGGTCAAACAGGTCTGTGAATATTTAATCTATCACCTGATGTAAAAATATAAACATGCATTATTCACACATGGCAAAAATGTGATGCACTTTTCCTTAAGTCAATGTAAGCAACAGATAAACTCCATTTATTTGTGCTTCAAAAGCAAGTAGGTAGTTTTAATGTGAACAAAAACTAACTGCAGACAGCAGCAGTGAGGTACAGACTGTAAAAATCCAAGCTATGCCAAGGATGGCATTTTGGACGCTGGGGTTTCAAGCTGAATTTCACTCCTGGTGATATGATCTTGCTTAATGTCAAACATCAGAGGTATACTGTCATTGGAAAGAACTCTGCTTCCCACAGTAACCTTCTTCAATCCGGCAATCGAAATCCTGTGACTAAACTCGGGCTTTGACTCTCTGGAAGGAAAAAAATAAATGCCCAATAAATATTAAAGACACTGTATAATCTCAAGTGAAAATGTCAAACTGCAAGTATAGCTCTGAAGGACCGTACTGAGGCTTTAGAAGGCAGCAACGGAGCACACATCTGAGACCTCTGTGAAAATAACTATAAACAGGCCACAGATGCTCCATCACTTACAAATTCAGATCAGTGCTCCTCATACACCATCAGTTTTATTGTTCCATACAAGCACTGCTTTCAGGATGTTCATTTTCATCAATAAAAATAGAAATTAATGCATGTTTAGAAGACAGGCAGCCCATGTGTCCTCAGACCGATGACCCTCATCTCCTCGTCAGTTTTTGGAAGGAGTCCCAACACCATCATCACAGCCAGGTGAGCCCCCTCTGCAGAAGGCAGGTGCTGTGAATTCTTTGCTGCACGCTCCATCAAGCTTCTCCGTAAGAAGTGACACTGAGACATCGTATTCCGTCTGTTTATGATAGTCTCAGTGTCAAAAGGTGTGGTTCAGCCAACACAAGTGAAGCTCATGATGTCTTAAGAGGGCTCAGTGGCCGTCACAGCTTTCCTGTGGAAGGAAAAACAGAGTTGTACTGTGCAACTAGGGGAGGATAGACACATGAAGTGTTAAGGATTGATCTGTAGTGTGCTAAAATCTCACCAAATACACTTAGATGCTTTCAGTCACTATCAGAAATGCAAATTATTTTTAAATGTTGATAACAGAGGTTAAAGTAGCCTGCTTCTAGACCTCTGAATCTGCCACCACATCTAAGATTTTACCAGTAATTCAAAATATAATGAAAAATGTATCTGAATAGCTTAAGTTAAAGGGACATTTCAGCCCAAAATTAAAAAAATACTTATTTTTCCTTTCACCTGTAGTGTTATTTATCAGTCTAGATTGTTTTGGTGTGAGTTGCAGAGTGTTGGAGATGTCAGCCATAGAGATGTCTGCCTTCTCTCAAATATAATGGAACTAGATGGCACTCATGTGTAACCCGGTCATGATTTCTGGAAAAAGACATAATTGAGAGGAGGCAGACGTCTCTATTGCTGATATCTCCAACACTCAGGGACTCGCACCTAAACAATCTAGACTGATAAACAGCACTAAATGTAAGATGGAAAAAAATGGAAGAATATTTTTGGGGTGAAAGTGTCCCTTTAAGCTAGTTTACCACTTGGAAACTGCTTTGCAGGGAGGGAGCTTGCATTGCAGTAGTAGATCTGCATTCAAATGAAACAAAGAGAGACTGGATCTGAGTCTGTAAACTAAAACCAGTGTTATTGTAGCTATTGTCCTCACTGTTTGCCCTGCATCTCTCTCTGCATCTGTCTCTTTATGCATCATTTGGTCATGTGGATCACTGTAAATTATTTATGTTGATCTGTTCTGCACACACGAAATCTGTTGCACGTCTGTCCGTCCTGGAAGAGGGATCCCTCTTCAGTTGCTCTTCCTGAAATTTCTACCTTTCTACATATACATACAATTGAATTGAACTGAACTGAATTAAACTTTTATGCATGTTTCTCCAGGCCTTTACAGCTACAGGTACAGATGGATGACGAAACATTATAACTATGGAGACAGAATCCCCTTTAATGTTTAAGTTATAGAAAATAAAATCTAAATAGAAAAAAACACGATAATTAATTGTGAATTAAAATCTACTGTAGATTGATCTAATGATGACCTGCTCCCCTTAAGACATTCAATATTTTAGTCAGAAGCCTTGTGAGATATTAGTAATCTTTAGTTATCTGTAACACAGTTAGCTGGATATGGTTAATAGATCATGTTGAACACAAAATGTAGTTAAATGTAATTGCAGTTAACAAAAAAGCTGCAGGAACAGCTGGTAATTTAGTGTAGTAACTCTGATAAACACCTTATTCAGACCGTAGAAAACACTGTTAAGTAAAGATCATCTGGAAAACAAACTGGCACTGAGGGTTCAAACCACTCGCCTACAGCCAAACATGCAGAGCAGGTTAAAACTGGTGCCCATGATGTAAGTCTACCCAGGCGACTGCACAATAACTATTATAAAGTTGTGAGAAAACACACTCACATGCACGAACACAGACCTACCCAGGCCTTTTCCCATCTCTTTAGCAGTTGTTCGTGCTCTGTGAGCGCACCTCTCCACTGGTTCAAATCCCTGGTAGGAATGCTCTCCTCATCTGTCAAATAACAACGTCTTTTACTGAAATAATGGCAACTAATCCCAGGCACTGTATTAACCCTCTACATGCATTACTCAAAGTATATCTCACATTGGAGACATAATAGGTTTCAATACTGAAAATACTTATTGTCAAGGTAGATGTGTCCATAAAGTTCTACACACATTTTCAGAGCCATACAAGCATCACGTGCAGATACCTCCAATAGTGAGGTGAAGGTCAATCTCAGATATGTCATTTCCTGTGCTGGCCTCTGCGACACAGTGGTAACGAGCGTCCTTGATCAGCGGCCCCTCTCGGAGCCAGCTGCTCACTAGAACCTCCCTCTGACCCAGCGGCAGGCGGTACTCCATTATGGGGGTGTCCAGAGTGTGCCCGTTTATTAGCCAGTGAATGTGGACATCACTGGGACCTGAGGGACAGAACAGGACTTCATGTTGACCCCCCCGATGGTCACATAGACGTACTGTACATGAGATAGGAATACTTGCCTGAGATCCATTTGTGGAGTTCGAGTTTCAGCAATAAGCTCTAGAGGCGACTAAATAAACATGCAGTGTACAAGTGTGCATAATGTCTGATCTCAGCTGTTATTCAGTGCATCTTCTACAAGGTGGAGTTGCTGATGAAGCCAGATTTACTGAGCGGTGCATTAGGGCTGCAACTAACAATTATTTTCATTGTCGACTAATCTGTCGATTATTTCTTCGATTAGTCGACTAATCATTTTATCGAAAAATGTGTTGGAAAGTTGAAAAATGTCAGTCTGTCTCTCTCAAACCCGAAAATTATGTCATCTAATATCTTGTCTCGTACTCACGAGAGGTTAGTAGTTCACCATCATGGGAGAGTGTGTAATGCTGCCAATATGTAAGAAGCTGCAATAAGAGTACTTTGGGGTTCTTTTATAGTACTTTTCTATAAAAAATGACTCAAACCGATTAGTTGACTACTAAAACAGTCAACGATTATTTTAATAGTCGATTAGTCATTGATTAGTCAACTAATTGTTGCAGCCTTTGTAAGATTACCAATTTTTAAACTTTTTTTTTTTGCATATGTTTTCAGTATTTGCCAGATGTGGGACCAACTCATTGTTTTCTAAGTCACAACAAATAAGTCTCAAGTCTTTGCACTTATGTCCCAAGTCAAGACAGGCAAGTTCCGAGTTAGCCCCAAGTCCTCATCTTTGGGTTTCGAGTCCAAAACAAGTCATAATGCACTCTTCACTGAATGTAATGTCATTTTAACAAAAGAATAAGATATGAAATTTGCAAAAATCATGCATACTTTAACTTAGTACATTTTTTGTTTAATAAGGGTGACTGAACTTAAACATAAAAAAGTGGAAGGTATCAAGTATTTTCAAATCAAAAAGCTCAAGTCCAAGTGAAGTCACGAGTCATTGGTGTGGTGCAAGCTGAGTTGCAAGGCTTTTTTTGGTCACAGTCATCAAATTTGTGACTCAAGTGTGACTTGAGTCCACACCTCCGGTATTTTGCAACAGGATCCTCAACTTTCCGTCACATACAGTAGCTTTTTTTATTGTCCCTTTCGCTGTTATCCTCACTACGTAATGATGATGACTGGAGTCAAACATTTAAGAAAACAAACCAGTGTTGAAAACATTTGACAAGATTTATTTAGCCTCCCTACCAAGAGCAATAGTCCCAAAATGTCCCCTAGATTTATGTACATCTTCAAATGGTATTTTTCCCAAATATACAAATATATTTACACTTGTTTACAGGCACAAAAAATGATCCAGATAAAGTATTGAGATGTAAGACATTTGAGCTTACAGTAACACCCTGGATAAAAAAAAAGGACCCACTTCGAAATTTTACATGTTTCACGTCAGACCGCTGTTACATAATACTATACACAAAACTGTACCTTTCATTACATAGAATTGAGAACTGTGAGACCACCGAGAGGTCGACAGTTCAATATCGAAACTTATCTTTTTAAACATTCACTCATTAAGGTATCTTATGTGACACCTAAAACGGAGATGAACAGTTCTCCATGAGTCAGACGCCTTGAAGCAAAGCAGGCTTGTTTTAGACACACACACACACACACACACACACTCCCGGTTAGTTCATGTTGGGAAATGGTAACATGCAACATGCAGAGAGGAGAGAGTGAAAAAGGGGAAGGTTAAAAAGTGAGAAGGAATCGATTTCCAGTTCAGGAGCTGAGTCACAGACACCACTCACCCAAGGCGAGACAGAAGAGCAGGAAGGCCTCCTGGGCGTGAACCCCCCAGGCCTGGTCCTTCAGCAGGGGAGGCAACAGTCTCACCTCTGCCTCCCGCGCCCCGACACTGTGGGGCTTGGCGGAGGAAGAGGTGGAAGAAGAGGAAGAGGAGGAAGGGAGGGCAGAGGGAGTTCCAGAGGACAGGGAAGATGAAGTGTCGACAGGAGAGGAGGCTGTGAGGGAGGGAGTGATGGGAAAAGAGAGTATTGAGGAAAATGGGAAATCTAAAGAAGGGGCAACATGCAACACAGAAAAGAGGGAGACTAATGGACTTAAAAAAAAAAATAACCTACTGCAATAAATAAAACAAATGAAGATGATAACAATTACTTACACAATAGACAAAATGATATTTCCACAAATGTGACTCATCTTAAATAATAATCCTCTGAAAATGTTCTACAACTGAAGGTTTGATTAAAAATAATGATAAAAAAGATTGTTTCCAGGGCTGTTTCAGAAAAAACTTGATGATTGATACCAAGCATCACGTCATACCGCACATATTTCCGTTATTAATAGACAACGTAAGGGAAGATGACTAGTACAGGTTAATACACAGGACCATCAGAGTTGTATCCATATAGGAATGTCGACTTTACAGGAAGGAAAGCAAAATTAAATACAGACAAAGTCAACACTGTCACTCAAAGACGACTCTACACGAGACAGTGGTTTGATTTATTCCAGCATTTTTCTAATCATGCAAGTCGTTGCTTGTCCCCTTCTCTTTCCGTGACCTTCAAACCCCACATCGCCACCTCGCTGGGTGAGATTAAGGCCCACATACCAGGTGGTGCAGATGGCAACACTGCACAAAGCTAGGCTAGAACGTACTGAGCAAATCTTCCCTGAGAAATTACTGTAACGTTGAAGCATTCACCCAAAGTCCAATAGCTGACACGTTGCTTTGAAATAAGATAAGCTTCAAGAGATTATTTTTAACCCAGGCTGTACAAAAAAACACGACTCCAATTTGGAAAACATCAAGGTAACTTACCAATTTGGTAAACAATGTTTCCAATTTGGAATTTAAGAAATAGCTTTTCTTGCTGGACTAAGCTGAGAGGGTGCAGCTTCTGTGAATATAGTTTTTTGCTTTATCATCATAAGCCAGAAATCAGACAACAGGAGATAAATCTCTACAGGCAAGCGGGACGCCTGATTTAAGCTTTGTGATGATTATTATGTGATGCTGTACACTGAACATACTTTCATATAGAGGAAACCATTTACTTGTGAGTCGTGGGAAGATGCAGCAAGAGTGTGACCCCCCCCATAAATAGTCTCTATGTTGAGAAGAACGAGCAGATCAGAGGCGTCTGGCTAGCAGTAAGGCTCGTCTGCATCTGCAAACTGAATGGGCTGAGATTCACAGTCCACATCGAAGGGTTTCTCCTGGGACGGGCTGTCGTCTCCGAAAGTGTGAGAGGGGATCCCGCCGTTGCCACACTCCGGCTCAGTCTCGTACCCGGTGTCGCGGAGCGCCCGGAGGTTCTGAGTGGTCTGGCTGCCATTCTGCGTCGGCTGCTCCGTCATGTTAATTTTGTCAGTTGCGGATGCTTCCATCAGACCTGCCTCACAGGCCAGGTACTCGGGCTGATGGGCGCTCTTGTGACTGCCCAACAGAGCGGCTCGCACCCGCAGGCATGGAGCTGGAAGATACTGCATGTAGCAGTTGTACGCCAACGCAGCCAGGAAGAGGAGGAAAAACAGGAGGAAGAGGAAGAGGAGGGCGGTGCTGTTGTTGTGTTGCAAATACTCAGCCGCTGGGTCCCTGCTGTCTGGGCGGGGAGCGTTGGAGCTTGAGGGAAGGTGCGGCTTTGGTTGGAACTTGATTGTGCTGCTGGGTGGCGGGGTTAGTGATGAGTCAGTTTGGGGTGGGGAGGTGAATTGGACTGTGGCTGTGAAGCTGGGAGGGGCGAGGGCCGACGTTAGTAGGGCTCTGTCTGTCTTACCATTACCTTCAGCTGCGTGTGTGCTAGACGGCTCCCGGCTGCCGAGGGTGGTGGTCACGTGGCCCGCCTGGTGAGGGGCTCTGGGCGGCAGATCCAGAGTCAGGACGTATCCAGCCAGGAGGCGGCTGAAGTTCTTTCCAGCGGCGGGGGCCCATTCCACTGACCAGCACTCGTAGTGACCTTGATCCTCTGGAGCCACGCTGTAAATAAGGAGACCATTTTCACCTATGAGGTGGAAGCGAGAGGCCTCGGTGAGAGCAGAGCCGTTGGATTTCCACATCACCTGGGCCAGATTGGAGTGCACCAGGCACGGCAGCTCAGCGGAGCTCCCTAGTTTCACTGAGACACGCTGGTAGTCCTTCAAAGACAGACGTGACGCTACAAAACAGAGAGGAAATAATGACTTTTGGGCAGTTAAAGTTTGGCCTGAAAACACACCATAATCAGTGTCTACTAAGCACTGACATTGCCCACTTTTTCCTTTCATTGTCCATGTTATAAAGCGTCTTTATTAAGCTGTATATGAGCGTGTTGAACCTTACCTGAGGGACACTTGTCTGCGTCACCATTCAGGCTCTGGATTAGCTTCCTGGAAAAACAAACAAGCTTTATTTTCATGGCGATCTAAAATATGCAAACACTTTGAAATGAGCGTGAGACAGTCAGGTCAAACAGGATGGCCTATCAGTAAAGATGTCACTCCACGGTGGTTTTGCTTTCGCTAGCCAGTGTGATAATGCATGAGTGGAGCACCGGTATGTAGAAAAGCTTGATAGTGAGTTACCTAAGCCGTTGGCTGGGAGCGTCAAAGATATTGACACAGGCAGCAGTGTGAGGGTCCCAGGCGCAGTACGGGTCTCGAGCCAGGACACAGTCGGCGCAGGACAGATAGCGGCCGCAGAAGGCTGTGGGGGACTGGACTACACCCGAGTCTGAACCAGCGTACAGGGAGCGTGTCTGTGGAAGCACAAGGTTGTTAACATGACAAAAACAAAAGAAATACACTTACAGATCACTTTGGAATTTTACTCAGTTCCCAAAGATGAACCCTTAATCATATACAAGTCTACAAATAACTTAAAAAAAATTTAAATCAGCAAATTGCCATCTGCAGAAGCTGTAATGCGAACTCCAGATAACCACAAACACACCACAGTAGAGATAAACGTGTTGTCTCATCTGCTGTTTGTGCTTTTTAACAGTCATGCCATCTTTCTTGTAACTTACTATCGTAAGCTTTTTCACAGCAGAGTGAGCACATCAGAAAAACATGCAAAGACACTTGCAAATGTGCGTGAGGGTAAATAACAAAACACCTCTGTGGAAAATACCACACAGTCAGCAGCACCACAAACTAAATCCTCCAAAATAATCACACAGTTGAATCAACACCTCTCTTAAACACTTAAAATAAAACTACAAACACAGACACACTGCCTGTCTGGGTGCAGTTTGTATCTGCTGAGCTCAAAACACATTTTCTATTGAGCCACAGTGTCTCTTTAAACAGTTACTAACAGAGTAAAGTCACTGACCTCAGAGGACAGCAGCAAGTTCTTGATGGACTCAGAGTTCTTCAGGAGCTGGACCTCCTCCACAATGTGCACGTCTCCTTCATACACCACCGACTTGTGCAGGACTCCCTTATCTGAAAGGTGAGAATGGTAAAATGACATTTAGTCGAGAGAGAAGCTAGAAATGGGCCTCTTCAAAACAAAAGATTACAACACGGGATGTACTGAGTGATCCGTCCACACAGCCGAATGTCATCAGCTTCTGATCAGCTTCTTTCCCTTGTTTGTTTACCCACATCATTCTCCATCTATGCCAGCTGTCATTGGCGGTGTAAACAGACGCACTACTGCCAGGTGTTAAGCGGCAGGCAGCTTGATGCAGCAGTTCTCCTAACACTTGCCTTGTTTTTCTTATTTTGTTTATGCAGCACTTTATGCAGGCTTGTTTGCCCTATATATAAATTTATTTATTTGCATCTTTTTTGGAGACAGTTTCTATTTTTTTACTCCATTATTTTAGTTTTACAAACAAATTTAATTATTTATGAGGGATATGGATCAATAAAGATTTGTTGTAGCCATGTTTTGCTGTTGAGACATGGCTTTTAAAAAGTGTACAATTATTTTGAACTGTAACATTAAAACTGTCCATCGGCCACTTTCTATCTCTTCATTTCCAGAGTTTGACACCTTTAAACGCAACTTGTATTATGAAAAGGCAGCTCCTCTGAGAGGATTTGTGATTTACATTTAATGCGTTTTTATTTGTTTGAATATTTACAGTATCTTTAAATATCGTCTACTTTGTAATTTAATTTAAAAAAAAAAAAAACCATATAAAACAGTTGTGATGCAGGCAGCTTTTTTTGTAACACAAAGCTCTTTAATTACATACATCAAGAACTGCTGACTAGAATAAATATTACATGGGGGCACTATATCTGCACACCAGTGCTATAAGATCAGCATCAGGAGCTAATTAACTTGATGAGGACAGCCTTATTTGTAACAGTATCAATTTCAAATTTTTCTAAGTAGTAAAAGTAAATGGTAAAAAGTCACAACATCTTCGACTTTACATACTGTAAAATAAACAAATGTTGGACTAAAATTAATCATAATAGAGGTGAATTACACTATGGGAGAGCATTTTAAAAGTATGTACTGAACAGATCACCGACTAATTCATAAAAATAATGTATGGTTGATAAACTCTTCTTAATATTTACATGTTCCAGAGACTGCAATAAAATAATAAAATCTATTTAATAAACATTTAAACAGGAGGATAACTTGGATTAATAACTGACGTGTTGTTACCTGTTCCAGTGAAGATGACATCATAAATGTTCTTGTCAAGCGCGCGGACCCTCTCCACGACAATCTGAGTGTAATTGACGTCTTTGGTGATGAGGCGAGGCCCGTTGCCGATGGGCAGGACGGGATCCTCCAGCAAGGGGTGGTCCTTAACAAACTGGAGGGTCTTGTCTGGCAGGTGGAGAGAGCTGCTGATGTTCTGCTGTCGCATCTGGTTGTTAATACACTGAAGGCAGACAGGAGACATCAAATAATTATTGGAAAGTATGTTCACATCCAATTTATTCATTTTCTTTCATATCCTGGCTAAATAAAGCATTTCCTGGTCTCGGACTACACAAAACATTTACACTGAGCTCAGTCCTAATCATTGGAGCTGCCTTAAAGTGCACTTACTGCTCCAGGACGTGGAGAAGGAGTCATGCCGTTGTATCGCACCCACTTGGTGTGGGACTGCTCCACTGTGGCCTTCTGCATGTACTTGCCCTTGGAGAAGACCTCTTCCACAGCTGTCATGTTGTAAGCACACACTGCTGACAAGCCGACATTACCCCTGGCGGACAAGGATGTGGGGGAGGGGAGAATAGTACATTTAGGGACCTGCATTACATTGAAATATCCCTCCTTTTCAGACAAATACTGATCCCTCCCGAGTCACTGACCACTGAGAGGTGAAGACCCCGTAGATGACTGTGTCCTTCCAGTCTGCCCCCTTCAGGATGAAGACGTCATGTACCACGTTGAAAACAAAGTTGAGCTCGGGCATGGAGCACACCAGCTTGGCTTTTAGGAAGGACGTCCATTTCTTCTGCAGAGTGCGCTGTCCCCCGAGGTCACCCTGTGGACAAGAGCTTTATCTTTATCACATTGTGGAGAGAGGGAGATGAAAGAGGCTGAAGGAAAAAGAAATGAGAAGAGGGAGGGAGAGGAATTGGCAGGCGTATGAGCGTGTGTGAGGGTGTGTGAGGGTGTAATTTCCACTGGGGATGAGGGGGAACACTTTTCAAAATCTTCTTTTTTTTTTTCCCTGAGCTGTGTTCAGTTATTACCTTTCGCTCAAAGCAAGAAGTGCTTCAGGTGTAGGTAGTTTTAGGGAACAAATGCTCTGTTGATTATGTGATTTAGGTAAGACTGAAGAAATCCTTCATGTTTTTGTGTTAATTATATACTGATTCAATTAATAAAACTATTTATAAAATGATTTAACGGATTATTAAAAAACACTTATGGGAAGCTATTTTGTGGCATACTATATTTTTTAAACCTTGGGAGAAGACAAAAGTTGTTTTTTTGACAAATGTTTCACTGCTGCAACCATGTTTTTGGTGTCTTATAAGTCTATGTTGGCAGGGCACTCATAACTTACTAACTGTAGTTGATCTGAATCATGATATAAGAAAAGAGATATAAGATAATAGACGGAGGGGGACAGAGGGATATACACAGAGAATACACGCGCACACAGACAGCAGGTGGATGAGGGCTAAAGAGGGATGCTGCTGGTATGTGCAGATGGTACGTGACGTGTACTGACCTTACAGACGCGCGCCACCCTGGGGATCAGCAGCTTGCCAAAGAATTCGTACTCCACTGACACCTCGGTGAAAAAGTAGTAGATTTTATCATCTTCGCCGTCGATTCGGTTTCTCCCCTCACTGATCACGTCGGCAAAAACAAAACTGGGCTCTGCAAGGAAAGCAGAGAGGAGAGAGAAATGTATTGGTGAAAGGGGGTATCTGAAAGAAGAGTCGGATGATTGATCTGTTATTGTAAAAGCCTCATTATATTCCTGCTCCTAAGGGTGCTATTGCACATAATTCAGTAGAAACCTTTAGAAACTTCTTTTGTACCTTAAAAATAAGACACAAGGGATGGCATGATCCAGTTTTTTTGATCCAGCTCCCTTAATACGGAGTACAAAGTCTGATCTGATACATTCACTGACCCAAATGTTGATTAAATATGTATCTGACACTCTGATGACAGCTGTAGACCCCTTAATTTGACACACCTTATTTTTCATGAGCTGCTTGAACCAATTACCATTGGTCCAAAGGTTCAGAAATATTAAGTGTATAAGCTTCAATTATTGATGTGATATGAACGAAAGTTTAACTGTAGAATTTGAGCCCCGAAACCGACGTGACACGAGAAGATGATGATGAGATCTATCAGTTAAATCCACTCGCAGTTGTACAGTGGTGTTTCAGAGTGGAGTATCTGTTACCTCATACACAATTTAAACTATTTCATTTTGGCCTGATATTAAGTTACTCACAGAATTAACCTTAAGTAGTGGCCGCTGATATGACCTGCTGTCTGTAGCGTTATGTCATTTTAACTGGTTAAAGTGACAATCACACTCAGTAATATTACTTGTGTATGTGAGCAAATGCTTGCACAGTAGGATGTCTTAAAGGGACAGTTCACCACGAAATCAAAAATACATATTTTTCCTCTTTCCTGTTGTGCTATTTATCAGTCTAGATTGTTTTGGTGTGATTTGCCAATTGTTGGAGATACCGGCTGTATGATGTCTGCCTTCTGTCTAATATAATGGAACTAAATGGCGCTCGCCTCATGGTGCTCAAAGCACCGAAAAAATACATTTGCAACACTCAACAGCAATGTCTCTTTCTAGAAATCATGACTCAAGTGTTACTCAAAATAATCCACAGACTCACAGACTGTGAGCAGTTCCATGTTGAAATGTATCTTTCTACTGAGCTACACCCGCCAAGCGTATCATTGCACAGAGGGAAGCATGCATCTACTCATGGACGAGAGGCTCATGGTCGGGACAGATGATGTAAACATTAAGTGCGTCCTCCTTGGCCGAGGTGTAACATTAGCTAGCTTAGCGGCGCTATATGAGCCATCTGTAGATGCGCTCGAGATCTATGGGACATATTTATGAGCAATACATTAGAAGTGTTCCAGAAGTACATGCTGTGCTGTGGGAGAGGAGCCCTATTAGCTGTCATACCACTGAACGGCATGCTGGGCGCAGCTCGCTCTGTCACTTGCTGCAGTACATTAAAAACACAGATGAATGTTTGTGTGAGCTTTTGCACCCAAATGACACGTACACTCAAGCATTGCTAGGGGACGTGACAATGTCATGGCACGTGTAATGCTCAGGACCCAAGGAAGCACAGTGTTGAGCGTGAAGTTGTTTGGATGAGCTGTTCTCGGGAAAGCTCGAGGCCTGTCCCAAACAGGCACATTGTGAACAGGCACTGCACTAGTTTACATTAATTCAAAATGTTCATTTTTCACATATTGTCCTAACTCACCATTGAGCCATGATGTGGAGTACTCTGTCCGCAGCAGGGACTGGGAAGGAGAGTATCTGGAAATAATTGGTTCACTGCCTAAGAAGTTATAAGCTGTCCCTGAGTACAGCGCTCCATCTGAGAGAAAAACAGGGAATAAAATAAAATTAAAATTATTGTCTAGCCAGTCCATTTTCCAAAAAAACCCCAAGAGATTATTGGGGATTATTATGCATTTTACCGCAGGGCTGCCGACCAAAAGAGCTCTTTGTGAAATGACATAAAACTGGCTTCGACTTACCAACCATGACAGTAGTAAAGCTTTGTGAGGGGTCAAAGGAGCACTTTCCCCGGCCGTCTTCAGGTCGACCGCTCAGAGAAAAGTCAGCGAGGTTCTGAAAGAGGAGTTACATTTCAGTTCAAGGTTGCTGTGATGACTGGCGAGCCCGAGCACATGTGTATTAGTGGGACTGAGCATTGACTCACCAAGTAGTCACACTGAGGTTGAAAGGCGTGCGTGCCGCAGACATACAGCCGCTCGTCGTCTACAACTTGGAGCACTCGAATGTAGTTTAGACAATCCCTCTGGAACGCAACAATTGATAAATTAAGAACAAATTGATATTTTATTGTTTGACTGTTAATTTATAACACATAGGTTAAGACAGATAAACTAAATTAACATATGAATAACTGAACTAACCTCTTTTGATTTTCCTTTTTGCGTGCACATCATCATGGGGTTTTCTGCAACCGTCCACTGAACCTTATAATGGCAAAAAGAAAAAAGAAAGATAATTAAAATTTAACAATGATTTTTTTTCTCTCACAATATTCTGTTCACAATATTGGTATTTTGATACCTTGTTGTTTTTGACGGTCACATTCTTCTTGCTGAGCTCAAAGATGGCCTCCCTGGCTCCCACGTAGAGTGCATCTCTTTTCTCACTCAGCAACAAGGTGGAGTAGTTGAAGATGTCAGGCTCTGAAAACTCCATCAGATCTAAATCTGAGCACAAAAACATTGGATGGTATCACATGATCCAT
Organism: Epinephelus fuscoguttatus; assembly: GCF_011397635.1. Lineage (NCBI taxonomy): Eukaryota > Metazoa > Chordata > Actinopteri > Perciformes > Serranidae > Epinephelus > Epinephelus fuscoguttatus. Next base: position 15,086,605 of record NC_064769.1, read on the forward strand.
ATCCAGAACAACCAAAACTTAAATATGCCAGGTTTTGAAGAGAGTTTGAGAATTTAACTTAAAGCTGCCGTAGTCAATATTTTTACATTAACGACAGATCAAATGACTGTCTATAATATGAAAGGGATCCCTTGTAGTGACAAAGCCATGAGTAATTATCACTCAAGTCGGGGCGCCCAGTAGTTCACATGATAAAGTGAGTGCTCAATGTACTCGCGGCTACGTACACATGGCTATGTCCTTGCCGCAGCGGCCCCAGGTTCAACTACGACCCACAGCCCATTGCTGCATATCATTCTCTCCACACCTTTCATGCTTGATCTTTAAGGTTATGAAATTATCAGGATCTTCCAGGGCCCATAGAACAAGCAAACCAGACACTTCCCACTGTCCGAGAGGCTAAATTCTGGTTTAAACCTTCATTAATTTGAATGGGGATAAAAGTGATTGCATCGTGTAGCTCTTCTAGACTTAAGAAATGTTATTGGACTGAACGGACAAAATACCGATAGTGAATTAAATCATTTCTTAGGGGTTGTCATGCTCAAAAAATGTATCAATTGATGAACAAACGTCTCTTTCACAACGTAAGTCTCTGGGAAAAAGTATTTTCAGCCACACATTAACACATTACTGACCCAGAAGTTGTAACTCCACAGTTTGGCCACTATGTCAAATTGGCTTTAAAATCCGTGCTGTTCCTGGGGGCTTGTTCAGCACCCAGCAGCAGACAGACACGGTTAGTGACTAGCTGGTGATCATAGTGGAGGCAGAGTTAATGGAGACCAAAGCAGAGCTAAAAAGGAGAGTGAATATTGGACTTATATGAATGAGGCGGCCAAAAACAAGCAGACCCCAAATGAATGCTAATGTTGCTCCCTCTCCATCATAACAACTTTATAGGCCAGAACTATGTCAGTATTATGTTTGAAGATTGTTTCTGCTAAACAAACAACAGAAAAAACAGCGAGTACAGGTTTAAGTTGCACCTTGAGTCAACAAAAGGTGAAGCCTGGAGATAAAACCACCAAAGCACAACTCTGAATACTGTGAAGACCCTCAGACAGATGTTTGAGACACATGTTTCTGCCTCTCTACGTGAAACATGTTCCGTGAGTGTATCTCTCGTTAGGCTCGCTAGACTCTCGGGTCGTGATTGATGGCAAACCCAGCGGAGTGCTTGTGTCCGGCCTGGCTTTGGTTGTGCCAGGTGCAAGTGGGTTCGGGTTGCAGGTGCCTGGACATAAACACCACAATGATGAAAGCAAACACCCTCACTGACGGACTGAAACAGTGACTGTGCTGCAGTGAGCGCAGAAACTTTGAGCTGTGCTGGTTCCCACAGAGTTGCTGGAGCTATTTCTGTAAACAGCAGTATGCAAACAGAACTTCTGCCTGACGCCTAAATGCTCTCACTTGAGACCTGTGGTGACACTGAGGTTAGCCTGAGATACTTATAAGAAAGCAGGTGTCGCTGAGCTTTCTATGCGTGAACCGAGAGTTTGAGGTATTACAAAGATCTATCTAAACAGTGTGAATGCTTCGCTCTTTATGCATTGCCAGTGGTGAAACTGAACATTGCATCAGCATCTCTTGTTTCTTGTTTTAAGGTTGTGCAAGATGATGAATACCAAATAAGACTAACAAGTATGACTTCCCAAACTGAGTGCCCGCAGAGTCTCAGTGACTCGAGCAAAGTTTCAATTTAAATCAGCACAGAGGTTCTACAAGAAGTGGTTTAGATTTGTAAGGATGGGATTTACTGTATAAAGGACACAGGGTATACAAACTTCCTCTCTTTCTTGTATTTTGTCTTATTATTTTGAATTATTTACTTATATAATGTATATATATGACATTGAGGCTTACCTTGGTGTCTCCAAGAGGTTCGGGGCACAGCGTGGGGTCCATGGGTGGAGACCTCTAGGAGCAGCCCCAGGAACACTCCCAGCACGCCAAATCCCATATTAGACTCTGGTAACTTCGGAACTGTGAAGTTTCCTCTGCAGAAAGAGAAAGCACTAAGGTAAAGCAGGATGCTCCAAAATTAAAAAAATGTTTTTACAAGGATGTAGAAATGAACGGGCTGCTCACAGGCTGATGTTATCATGCAGCACAGGCGCTAAAAAGGGACAGGCATCAAATCCACTTCCCTCATACTGAAAGCTGGCAGGACTGATTCATCCGCTTTTGTATCGCTTTAGGAGGTTAGTGAAGCACGTCACACGCGTTTGAATAAAATCGATGAGGGAAGATATTTTGGACGGAAACCGCACAGCTCTCTTTCAATAGAAGCAAGTGTGAAATTCATGTTTTCTCAGATGAGATACAGATAACATTCTCATGTTAAAGAACAAAGAGAAGTTCTGCTCACTGTTTGACTCTAGAGGTGGTTGCGACGATTAGTCAGTGTAAAGAAAATTAATCAATTTCTTTCCTCAGTCATTTTTCAAGCAAAAAGTGTTTGTTGGTTCCTGCGTTTCTTTTACATGACAGTCAATAAAATTCTGTGGGGTTTCGGACTTTAAATTTATTAGTTGATTTATATTTTGTAATGACGATCTGAACCTGCAACCTGGTGTCCTTTTCACTATCATGCTCATGAATCACTCGTGTTGTTTGACATACCGCAAACCGAAGGAAGTAAAGTCACGCTACTGGTCAAAGACAACTCTGACATTTGTAATTTTCATACTTCTTTTATTCCAATGGACATCTGAAGGGTCTATATTAACTGATTGGTTTCTTCAGGAACTTGGAGCCACTTAAATAACAAATCTGAAGAACTGATGGATGTGAAGTTTCATCTGAATGAAGGATCAGACAGACAGGGTGTGAGGAGGAAAGAGAGGGAGGGCTGCAGCACATGATGAGGTCCTGAACTAACACAAGTCACAGTGACTGAAAAACTCCCACTCGTGTTTGTAACAGGCACAAAAACTACACACACACAGTCGGCCTGACACTCCCATAAATGTGTATGTTGAAACAATTAACAGTGCAGTTAACATGGTGCATGTTGTGACCGCTGCATGACACCTCACTTCATTGTTGGCGTGTGCGTTACGCAACAACTTAACACCTTCGGCTTAAGAAAATCCCCCTTTTTTTTTTAAAACATTTTATTCTGTGCTGCACTATTGTTGTATATCCGTTTGCCTCAGGTGATGATGACGACAGCGGTGACGATGATGATGGTGACAGCATTCCTGGTAGCTATCAGCTCATATCACATGCGGGTGTCTTTTTCAATTCATCCAATTTGTGGAGCATCATGATCTTTCTGCCTTTAAACGGCTCTCTCCTGGTGCATTCACTTCAGGATGGGCCTGATAAGGACTCCATTAGTCCGCTCTGTGCTATGTGTGTGACTGTTCAGCTTACCCAGGCACACCTCAGGAGGTGGATCATGTTCAATAAAGCCTCAAGTTCTCATATTTTGTTTTTCTGTCTTTGGCACATGGCTTTAAAGTGCAAGTCGATGCAGATTCTGCTGTTAAAAGTCTTCCCAGAAGCTGAGAAGTTACTATAACAGATAGTAAACACTGTTACCAATGGTGTCATTAATCATGTAATGTTATAAAATAAAGAACAATGTCACAGTTGTTGCACTAAAATTCACAATGAGTACATGATTTTAACTTGAAAGTGATACGCCTCAAATATAGAAGATTAAATGACCGTAACTAATGATATTTTTGTGCTTTCAGTCACTCATTTTTGTCTAAAATGGTGATATCCTCTGGTTTAACAAACCCTATTTCAAGTCGCCTGTTTTAGGTCAGCAGAAAAGCTGGAGGGGGGAAAAAGCTCATGCTTTAAAGCTTAAGTAAAATATTAAAACAAATCTCTAAATCTGTTCTCAATCCCGCTTGTAATACATGAAACCTTTGCCAAATTTACTGCAGTGCAGGCCACATGCAAAATAATCTGAAGGTCAATTTTCATGACTATCAACCAGATTCATTCTGACATGGACGGAAGAGCGATTACCTTTTTTTTTTGTCAATATGACCAACTCTGAAATGGTATTAACCTGGAAAGTGATTAACTGACATAATGCAATTGTAAAGCTCAAGTGCTTCCTGTTGATCCAATCATGTGAGAGGAGCAGTGTGGGACGCGTCAGCGCGACTCTAGCTTTGTAGCCTGACTTTACTCTCCTTTAGCCCGGATGACGTTGGCTTTTACAATAATGGAGAGGACTCTGACGGCTAATGTTGTAACAGACAGAGGACAGGTGGGTCTGGCTGGTGACTGCGTGCGCTTCTCTGAGGATGTAAAGTGATCTGGCACAAAGCAGGTTATTCTGGTTTCCCACAACGTGCTCAAAGGAAGCTGACGTATCCGCAGCACACCTCCGCAAAATGGGTGGGCCGGTCACGCGAAGAAGGGGATAAAAAGGTTATCGGATGACTTGTAAGACGAGGATTGAGATAACAAAACTTTTCTCTGACAGGAACCAACAAGCAGCCGCACCGTGACCCAGTAATATGGATTTGATTAGCAGCATTCAAGCCACTGAAAAGAGTTCACTCAAAGCTGCTGAAGAGAGACCAAGCGAATAAAGATGACACACAAGATATGATCTTAGAAGGAAAATTTAGAGTGTTTTTACTACTTCCATAGCTCATTTGTCCTTGTTTTAGATTTTCTAACCATAATCACACAACAAAAGATGCGATTATAGGACAAATAAATCATTGTCAACCACTTTTTAATGACCTAGTAGCACCATTGTGGCTCATCCCACTCAAATATAGGTTAGTAATCAGTTAGGCAGCCGAGGGGGAGATGGATCATGTGGCACAGCACATTCAGACAATCAATGGGGGCCACCACAGCTCCAGAAAAAGGGAGAGGATGATAATTGATTATTGATGTGGTTGTAAATAAGAATAAATTGCCCCTGAGGTATGACCCTCCTAACACTGGGAGTGTTGGGGTTTTGTTGTGAGGGGTTTCCACCGACTAAATCTGGCAAAGATGGAATTCCATCCCGGCTTCAGCCCGAGCCATGGACTCCACTCTGCTGAAGAGGGGGTCAAACACACAAGGACCTATTGTTTACTGAAGATGAGGGTAGCCTCCACTCCACTCCACCCCCCCATCACATCCACATCATCACTGCAGAGTAGGCAACAATGAACAGAGAGGGAGCGAAGGAGAGAAAAAGGCATCACTTTCCCCTCTCGTCCAGTTCTCTTACAGTCTTGCCAATCTAAATGCCAGGACAGCTTAGCCCTCAGACAAGCCACTGTTTTCAAAGATCACACAAGCCCATGAGATCTGGACGTGGAGGCATCCCGTTAAGATGATCCATAAACTGTCTGACGACGGCAGCAGAAACTGTTAAGCACAGGCAGGGAGAAAGAAAGGGTGTGACGAAGGCACAGCGTGAATGGATGAGATAACAATACTAAATCCATGATGAAAACCCCAGACGGATATTTCTTTGTTTTTTAGCTTCGACTTTCTGGCTCCTTTCCTCTAGCTGCATGCCGCATGAATAAAAGCTTCAAACTAGACTCATCCTTCTATCTGTGCACTCCTGACGCCCTCCATCAATCTCGCCACTCTGAGCCCCCATTAAGGGCAGAGTTTAAAAAAAGCTTCAAACCCCTTTGAGAGTCAGTGTTACAGTAGCAGAAAGAGCAAACTGGCAGCTACCCTATGCTGCTGAGAGATTTAGAGGAGTGGCCACACTGGCCTGGGATATTTAAGACGGTAACCATGCTGGCAGGTCTCTTTGAGCCCTTTGTGTTCCTCTCTCAGCTCCTTTGGCTGAGCAGGGAGGTTGACACCTGCTTGGGGCCTTGGGGTTCCCAGCACTGTGCTGTTAACTGGGCACAGACATTGGCAGGCTGCCCACTGAGGACAGGGGACAGAGAGGGGGAGGGGTGGCTGGAGCTCTGCCTATCTGTGGTCTATAACTGTGAATGTTTTTGTGAGAATCAAGAGAGAAAACTTAATCTGGAAAGTGATTTTATGTCTTTATGCAACACAAACAAATCATCAGGGGTGTGCCAAACATTTAATCACGATTGAGGCCAGTCATCATAATAAAATCACTGATAGCCAGATGTAACCGCTGGGTGTGGGGTTTGCAGCTATACACTATTTGATTATTGTTTTTCCCTTTGGCACACACTCTCAGCTAATTAAGCATGACCACAATGGCTGCTGAACAGCAGAGGCAACCCACCACAACTACAGTCCTCCCTGTAAGTCATTTCTTTAAAAAAAATGTTGCATGTTTAAAGGAAATGAGGAAAGAGTCCTTGTAGAGACCAAACGGATACTGACAAAGATATAGAGTGGCATCTTCAGAGCAAACAATCTTTGCTTTAAGGCTGACAGGTGTCTAACATGTATCCATAGGACTGTCTTAAAAGAAGAAGACTTCATTAAAAAAAACACTTCCCTCTGGTGGGTGCAGATAAGTCAAATTTAAATGCGTCATGAAAAGTCAACAGACTACAGCAAGAACAAATCGGGTTCATTTTGCAGTATATCAAAAACGTTTGAGTCCCAGCAGGTGTTTTGAAATAGCTGACAGTTTACGGTTACGCTCAGTTAGATTAACTGTAAGTGGGGAAGCCCTGCTGAATAATATACAAATGGATTTTCTGGAAAGTTATGAAAATGTCTAACCATTAGTAAGAGTGTGTGCTCTAACACTCATGCTGCTGTTAAGCAGAAGTGGCAGGGTCTACCCTGAATGTGTATCTAGCCCTTTTTAAACAGGAGTTGTGCAAATTTGCAGGAAAGCCCAATCAGTATTTTTTCAACATTGGCAGTATAAAAACAAAATTGGGAAGTACGGCAAAATGCCTCCTACCTATTTTTGTTTATACAGAATGCGCTTTTTTGGGGCAATGGGGGGCGTGAGCAAGTAACAAAACGTGTAGCTCAGCATGTGATGTAAATAGTGATGTGGGAGGGAAGCCGCGGCTAGTCAGTCCTTTGGCAATTCTCTTGTAAGTCGGCCCGTTCTTGACTGTCCCCGTCATTTGACGGTTAATCGCCTCTTCATTTGTGAGGGCAAGGAGGGCGCGCAATTCTTTGTCTCCCCAGTTGCTCATTTTTACAGTGTCTGTCAGGTTTGCGTTTCCCTTTTGCTACTAGCTGCTCATTCCTGCTATCAGCTGTTTCCTGTTTATCCACCACCAGTGGGTCCCACATGAGGCGTCATCAACTGCTCCTCCCAGAAGTCATCAACAACCCCTCCCGTTGCGGAAGGTCTTTTTAAACTAAAAAGGGTTCCACCAATATGACTACCCTACGAGGCGGAAAACTGGGCACCTTGGACCAACTCGCCAATCTGGCTCTGTGTGTCTAAACGCTCGCGGAAAATCTGGCAGTGTAAAAGGGGCTTGTATCTGACTGGTGAGGCAGCACTGGTTGCTCTCCTCTGCTTGTTCGATGAGTTTTTCATTTTACAGTCCCTCGTGCTGTAACTGATATCAAAACCACAGAATTTTATCAAAGACAAAGAACGGGTTTTTATGATTATCATTTTTGCCTGTACAAACACTGATACCAATCCACTTTGTCAGATCAGTGCATCCCTAATGCATGCTACAAAAACACAGAATTGGTTCATGTTGATACAGCAAAAGTCTCAACTATTAATCAGTGAACTCATTTTGTACCATACTGTTAGAATGACAAAATTTTGCTTTGTATACTTGTAGGTCCTTTGGTTATAACACTTCAATTACACTTCTGTGTTTAGGGGTCATGCCATAACTATGGCAGCTTTGTGCATGGGCTCCACAGCTGCACCTAAGCTACACCATAGTGTGCTCACCTTCTCAAAAATGTAATTACACACTGAGACTGCGGCAGCTATGGTTACAACATGTGGTGACTGCAAGAGCTATGATTGGGCAGTATGGGTTGTGTTTTTCTCCTACAAGTTTGTGATGCAGGTGGAGATTGTCATGAGGAAAGACAATATGGAGCATGTTGAAAGAAGGCTCAGTTTTTCGATTACACATCTAGCAAAGCCATTTCCACTGCAACCCTTCGCTCACCATCACAGTTATTGAAACAACGTGAATACAGTGACCACACAGAACAGTCTTATATTCAGTTGTGAAACAAGGTTGACCTTTTGACCTAATATTATTGAAGTACAATACGACCTAAAATATAGACGATGCATGCGTTTGGTGTTGCAGTAGTACTAATGATAGGAGAAATCTGACGCTCAACAATAAATCAAAACCTGCCTTTAACTCCTCTTAACCCCTTGTGTTGTCCAAAAATCTGGTTTAAGTGGAGATTGGCATCTCAACTACATTGTCAGACTGGCTTCACTCAAATGAATAGAGGACTCAAGTTGGTTGGTTGGTCATTTGATTTTGCTGTCGTCTGTAAAAGTACTAAAAACGATTGAGCCAACAGAAAATCGTTAAAGTGAACTGAAGCTATACAAACTAAACCAACCGTATCTGACTCAAAGATAATCCAATTCCCTGATGACATCTTAGGATGACTTGTCACATAGGACCACAGAGCGTTTTCACCACTTGCCACTTCATTTTCAATGCAGAGGGTGCAGAAAAGAAGCTCCACATCCTGCGAGCTGAGAGTATGGTGAGGATACAGAGTGTGATGAAGGGTGATGTGAGGGAGTTGGACATTCAGCGCCTGCCAACAACTCCCAACCCCTCGCTTCTTTTCCCCTCACTGGCTCTCTTTTCCATGTACTCATCATCAGCATCAATGCACAGAGATGCTCTTCTTCCTTTTGCTGCAGTCCGCCAAGAGGCTGCTAGTCATTTTGTTTTTCTGCTCCGTCTGTTGCTATAATACTAACGGGCCTAACCACGCACAAACAAACTGTGTAATGGGAAATGAGCTGTGGAGTTCATTTTGTGGAAAGAATGTCTCTTTGGGCAGTTCAGTGTGGCATTTTCATGCTGGGCTGCGCACTTAACTTTGCTCTAAGTTGTTGACGTTCCTTGAGGTGTTAATAACTTCTGCCCTTGTAAAGTTGCTACTTCGCACCTCCACGTAAAGTCTATAACAACTGGCAATGACGAGAAGGAATTGTTCTTATGTGTGACAACAGCTGTTACGACATTAGAACAATCTGTAACCATCGCAGATCGTTTATATCAAAGAGTGGGGACTAATGCCTCATTTTCACCATATGGTTCAGCCTGACTCGACTCTCTTTTGGCACCATGTCCTTTTCTCCATTTCGTTTTCCAGTGTGGATAGTGCTGCCTCAGTGTAGGTGGGATTCTTAGCTGATCACCATAGCAATGCTGCATTAAACTGCCATGATACCATCTTGAACACAGCACTAGTTGAATCCTTTCATCAGCAACCAAAAAGAGGAATGCTTGCACTTCGTAAACTGTGCCACGTAGTGTTTGGCATGTTTTGCAGGCTGCCATTTTGTAAAATTTGTTTTAAGGGAATAAACAAATTGTGGTTGCCACTGGCGGTAGATTGGCTATTCAAAAATAGTGGGTTTGTGCTGAATCTCCTGTGTCCCAGAAGCCTGCAGTATTTTACCTCCACTCCTTCTTGATTTGTCTAAGCTTGCTTGAAACCTCGAAAAATCAGGAACCAAAGACAGTACCAGGTACAATCCACAACTTTTGGTGATGGAAGACTAATAAAGACTGAGTCAAATAGAGCAGTGTCGTGCCCTGTAAATGCGGCATTAATAACACAAACACCCTGCTGCACAATGCCATACAGTACCACAAACTACATCCTCCAACATGATCATAATCAACACCTCTCACATTATAACCTTCATGAAGGTAGAAAATAAAAAAACAAGTGGTAAAATAAGTGCATATACCACAGTTTCACAGCTGTACGAGTGCTGACGTAATCAACAGGACCATCTGTGCAGTACCCACCCAGCTGTGGGAATGCTGATAACACAGCAGTGACAGCTTATTTCTATTGAGGGTGCTTTGCTGAAAGTTTTTAATAAACCTATCATTACTTTTGACTTCATAACTGGTAGTAATATAATGATCATGTGACTGTCATGGGAGATTACGGCATAATTTAATCAAGAACTTGATAAAAGCACATGTCGCATATATCTAATGAATGACCAGGAAAAAGAGTCATGGGTCAGAAAAACATTTTAACTCCCCTCCTCTTACGTGCTGGTAATTTAACATATATATTAAGCCTTAGACTGAATCTGTCTTTAGAATATACATCTGTAGATCTGTTTTGCCATAGCAAAAAAGAGAGCTTCAGTATCTGTGAGACTCAAAGTACTGTCACTGCTTCTTTCTCCAGCAGCTCTAAGGCGTGCTCTTATATCCTCCAGGGGTATAGAGGGTTATTTGGAGCCAGGCCTGTATGAGAAATTGAGTGAACCAGAGAGCCTTCCCTTGAAACAAAATCCTGAGACCACAGAGGATGACACACTGATGGGGACAGATGTCTGCTCCAATGTCATTTGCAGATTAATGGAGTTTGGCTATAGATGTGGCAGAGACTCGAGCACGCTCACATGTGTACATGATAATGCCAACTGCAGGCATCAAATCCCTCTTATGAGACCAGACAGGGACCTAGAGCCCATCTTAAAATACTGCCAGCTGCATCAGAGTTTTGGGTTGTGTTTCCCCCCCCGCAGGCTGATGAGATGTTTTTGACATTTCGAGTATTGACCACCGAGGCTTTACTGTCTCTCAGTATGGGGTAAGCTACTGGTATTACAGCTCCAGCTGACTGTTAAACTTCAATCTGATGATCAAGGCTATAGTCTGTTTCCAGTATTTGTGCACCCTATGGACCACATCTTAAAAGACTAATCCACAGATTTAACGTCGCCCTTCTATGACCAGCGGTGGAATGTACATTCACTCAAGTACTGGGCTGGACTGGGCAATATAGCAATATTATATCAATATTGGGATACGAGACTAGAAATCGTCTTAGATTTTGGATATTGTTAAGTCACAACTGTTGTCATATCCTGGTTTTAAAGGCTGCAATACAGTAAAGTGATGTGATTTTCTAAACTCAGCAGGTTCATTATTTGCCTTTGACAACTGAGCTATTATAGCCACATTACTGATGATTATTTGTCAAAATCTCATTGTGTAAATGTTCGGTGAAAGCACCAAAAGTCAAACCTACATATTGTCTCAACATCGGTATCGAAGTATTAGGTCGAAAATATTGTGATATTTTATTCTGTCCATATCGCCCAGCCAAAACTGCACTTGAGTACAAATTTAAATTGTAAATTTAAATGTAAATGTCTTATTGCTCCAGATTCCCAAATTTATGAATTTGCTCCTTTACAATTACATAATTACAGTGAAAATAATCATAAGCTGCAGCTCAAAACAAAATAATTTAAATCTAGCTCCACCTACGAAAAAAAAAAATACAACAGAGAAATCCATACAAATCCTGCTCTTACATTAATGCATGAGAGAGTAATAATGAAATATATATGACAGTCACAGGGGACATTTTTTCTGCATTTAGTACTTTTATTTTAATACCTTGGACATTTTCCTGACTATACTTACATAGTTTTACATAAGAAACATTTTAAGTGCAGGACTTTGGCTTGTTACAGAGTATTTTCTCAGGTGGTATTAGTACTTTTACTTAAGTAAAAGTTCTGAAAACTTCCTCCAGCAGTGCCTGTTAACAATGTGGAGCTCACAATGCACATTTTAAGAGAAAAGGCATAACATTGATGCAGCAGAACCAGGGATAATGTCTTTTTATTCCAAGCTTTCGTCTTCTTTGTCAAAACTCGGTGCCTACATTACCCATAATGCAACTCGAGTACAGGCAGTTCAGTTGGAGAGTTTTGCTAGTTGGTGCTAGTTGGTGTGTTTTGCTAGTTAGTGCCTGAAGTATTCTTGAGCCGCTAGCCCTTAGCAGAGATGAGGAGCGAGCTACAGAGGTCTAGTAAGCGCACTTCTCCACACCCCCTGAATTTCTTTTCCATTTTCAAACTTGTAGTTTTCAACAGCAACAGATGATTACTTATTGGTTGGCTGAATATAAGTCACCTGAGGCAATTTTTTGCAGCTTTTTCTGGAGCAATGACAGGCTTTATATAACTTTTTTTCACATATGTAGTAGTAGAAGTACTGCAAGCAGACTTAGCTGTGTCAAATCAGTGGATTTTCCCCCAACTTTCAAGAATAGTTGCTAAATTTCTCCCATTGTTTGGATAAATCTACACAACAGTTAAACCTGCAGCTGCGGTCCATGGCCCAACCATCAGGAATTCACTGAAGATAGACATCAGCTTTCAGTTGTGAAGTGCAAAGCCAGCGTGTCAAAGCCACATCATGTTAACATAAAGTCATCTGAAAGCCAATGAACAGCTGAATAACCTCCACCGCACAGCTGACTGCTGGTCATACAGAGAAAAAAAAATCATCTAAAAACTGCAACAGCTGATGCAGCAGTCATCATACATTATCCATGGTGAGCTTGCTGGATGACAGATGGCAGGAGAAGTTTTAAAAAGCCAGATCATGGATTAACATCATGATCTACGACATGCACAACACTAATTCGCAGCTACATTTAAAGTTGAATGATGACAAGGAGAGCATGATGCTCATTTCTGATGGCTGCAAACTGCTACAAAAAATAAAGTAGGCCGAATTAAAATATAGGTAAACCATCAATGACAACCCCAATGTCTAAACTGAGGAAAAGAGCTTGTGTGAAGGCAACACTACACAGGGGATGTTAAATGGAAACCCTCCTATATAATTACTAGTTGTAGGGCCCCTGCTGAGCTAGCATGTCGACCTAAAGTGGCCACAGCAAAGGCAAATGAGGGGTCAGGTCCAGTAAAGGGTATATTTAGTCTGCCGATGGCAAGCTTTTTAAAAACAACACGCCCTTTCCCTGAGTCACGTGGCTCTGGAAGATCTGAAAAACTTCCCTATAAACATACAGGCAAGTGAAATGAGCTAACTACAGGAACAAGGGCTGCTGTGTGGTGTTCCCCGTCCAAGGACCCAATGTCCCTCTGTAGTCTGACATGAAAACATAATCACCATGCGCCTTTTCTTTTAATTAAAAAGAAGAGGGGAAAGTGGAGGAGTTTTACTACTGACATCTGCAACAGCAAAAATAACAATAAAGAAACTTCAGTTTTGAGGATCACCTTGAAAAGACGCCACTTGTGCATTTAAAGGTTTGAAAATTTCCCTTTAAGCTGTTAAACAAACTGATAAATACAGTTTTCAGGCAGCAACGTAAGCAGTTTCCTGAGGCAATTACTCTCCCACGAAGAGCCTTTTCTCCGTGTCAATATGACAATAATATCTTTGTTGCAAGATGGCAATATCACCAATAATGCACACGTAGTAGTAAACGGATAAATAAAAGCATTTCCTGTAGAAACTGAGCTGGACAAGGGCCCACATACTGTAGGTGATACTGCTGCCTTTAAAAACTTTTATCACTTACCTTGTGGCGAACGCTGGCACATTATATATCCCGGGTGACATGGAAGCCGCAGCTCACAGTTAAGTCATAAACCTTTCACTTGATGTCGTTTCCTTGAGGCTACTGTGATGCCAGCAAGGCCTTGGGGCGTATAATGTGGGACTATTTTGGGAAGCTGCGAAAGCCCAGCTGAAGGTCTTGTGGTCCCCAGCTGAAGGCCTTGCGGTCACAAGTTGGTGAATGGTAGTCGCATTGGTGGTAGTTTTTTTTAAAAAAAAAAAAACGGCAATAGCCAAGGGCAGGTGACTTCAGCTCCCCGGGTGGAATAAATCACCCGGTCTGGGTTTCAAATCATCTGACTTGGAATAAAAATATATGTATTTGATCAACTTTAGCTGCATTGCAAATATCTACTGATTGTTTTGGTGCAGTGAAAGAACAAAACAGTCTTTTAAATGACAGTTCCTGGGTTTTCCCACCAGCCAAGAGACATTTGAAGGGGCTGTAAACATCACCAACATCCCTGCTATATTTTCCTCCTCTCCTTTCTGCCTTTAAGGAGGCATCCTTTCTCTTCTGCTTTTCTCTCAGCAGGCACCGATTTCATGGTGGTAATTTTGGCCCGGCAGAGACAAAAACCTCCTTTGGAGTGCTGTGTGAAAACTCACCCCATCACCCACAGGCTGCCACAACACTAACAGTGTGTCCTCGTGAACTTGGCATACCAAGAGATAAAACACTAATTTCACCGTTTCCTTCACAGCACAGAGGGATGAACGACACAAAGCCAAGCCTGAAACTTAAAAAACACTTATCACACTGTTTTTCTCGTGATCTGGTGGGCAGATTTAGGGCGCACTTCCGTCCTCGTGGTAATGAATGAATAACTGAAGGCGTTTAAGAAAATTAGGTCACTTAAAATCAGCAAAATATCTTGGAGACATTAAATTAATCATAAAAGTAATTGAAGAGAAGATGCAACACTGATCCCTGGGAGACAAGTGCTGGCATCAGGTGACCCTCCCCTAGGCCCCTCCTCCCTTAGTTACTGTTGCTATGTTTGTCATGTAAATTCTTGCACTGCACGTACAGAGTTTACAACTTGAAATACAAAGTTTTTTTGAGGCCAGGGGTCCCTGTTTTCACAAAAGGGTATATAAAAGCAGGTTTCTTAATTTCTAGTCAGTGACAATCGACTTTGTTGGCTGAACTGGTGTATGTCACCAGTGTATTTTATTGAGCGTGCCTACCTAATCAACTATCATTAACTCTGTTAGTTACACACTATGTCCAGCTAACTTTTTATTGTTTCCAGCTGAATCTTTTCAAAATGAGGAACTTTTAACAGGGTCTTAAAGGGTAAGGGTTCACTGGCTGTGAACACGCTCACCAGCTTAAGTCAACCCCTTGATTCGCTCTTGTTTGGGGATTACCCTTACTATATGTGCATTTTTTGTGTGTGTGTGTGTGTGTGTGTTGTGCCTCTTGGATGCCTCCTGCTTATGGTCTGGCACCTGGTTGTTACCCATTAATAAAGCCATGACCTCATCTGTAATCTGTGGGGGTACACGCCCACAAATGTTCCAAATAGAAAACAGGAATATAATACAGAGGTTCAGAGACACTTGTAGTGGGTTATAAGTGATGATTGAGAGGGATTACTTCTGTGTGAGTGTATATATCGTTTTGTAGAAAAATCCTGCATAGTATACCTTTAAATATGCACATGATGGCTACATAGATGATGTCATTCCAAAAGTCTCACAGCTGATGTTCATGTATTGCTATGCTGAGCTAGTATAATAGTGCAGTATTATAACCAAAAAGTAATTAAAAAGGTTATTTTGCTTTTTTATAACCCTGTTTGGATGCTTATTGTAGAAAAACATACATAAAGACATGTAATATGTTTCACTTTTATCTCACCCTCACAGCCTTTTGGAGGCAAAAGGCTTTTAGGATGAGGCTTAACCAATTTGGGACACTATTTAAGAAACACTGGGCTATCTTGGGTAACAAGTTATTTCCTTGCTGGAGTGTAAACCTCCCCAAACTGAATTAAGAGCAGGACAGAGCTGCTAAAGTTACACCAACTCCCACGCGGTGTAAGTGTTGCTCCTATACAAGGCTTTTTGCAACATAATGTGTAACCCAACATGATGACGTATTTGGCTAAAAATATGCTCCTTGCCATTGGAAATAACGTTAGGTCACGCTAGGTGCACTGGTTAGCCGTAAATGCTAACACTGTAGGGAGACACATTGTTGGAAACATTATTTTCATTGTTTTTTGAAAGGCGATAAGAAACCACTGTACAAACTCCAGTTTAAAGCCACTTTCACACTGCGTCAGCATTCGAAGAAATTCAATGCTGGACAGGCCTGCTGTGCTTAGTGATTGGTGCTATGATTGGACAAGCACTGTTTAGTGAATGGTCAATTGCAGAGCAAAGCTGGTTGTCCAAAAGGCCACCGGAAGCAGGCAGCTGCACTGTACACTGTGTATGTCACTATGAACATTATTACATATGAATAAGACAACATAAACCATCAGCTCGCTTCAAAGCAGATATAAAACAAGAGGATCATAACTTAAAGAGGGAAGGAAATCACACGGTGAGAACAAACAACAAAATGATTGGTAAAAAGGAAAATCACTGCAAACGTTTTTCTCCACAAGCACCAAAGCCAAGCGGAATCAAATCAAAGGCGGATTGCCCAGGTGTGGTCATGCAGGGGGAATAAAAACAGGAGTAAAGCCCCGAGGTGGTAACAGAGGAGGAGGGGGGGTTGGAGAAGCATGCAGCGTTCGTGTTGAAGCATGCGGGCCCGTGAGCAGCTCAGTGTTGGACTGCACAGCAACAAAAGGGGGGGAGGGAGGGAGAGGAGTAGAGTTTCTGACCTGTGGCTCCTTACAAGATGCGACGCTCTTCCTCTGGAGAGAATTATAAAATCCTCAAGCTAGGGAGGGGGGGAGAAGACAGAAAGATCAGACAAGACAGTCATGAAGTGTGCGAGCCTACAAGAGGGAGAGAGCAGTTGGTGTATGTGTAGTTAGTTGTCTAGACCATGGTTAGACAGATACACTAATGAATCAATGAAAACACATGTTGCACAATAAACATTAACAAAACATTTACAAAAACATATAGCAGTATCACCTACACACATATACACACAGACACACATACACAAGTGAGGTATAAAAGCATTCTGGGAAGGACAAAACAATTATATAGCGACTTAAATATCCACCAACCACTAAGCCGGCGATATCATATGATGTCTGTCAGGATACTGTGCTAACTTTTTATAACCAAGGACAAATGAATGGTGAGCAGCCAAACCATAAACATTATCTTGTGCTAATACGATCAGAGGAACCCGAGGCCTGTGACTGCTATATTCATTTCCTCTACCACTTCTTTATCCACCACAGAGGACTGACTGTTCACTGTGGCCAGCCACGTCTGAGGATCAACCAGATGTAAATAAAATGAAGGCACCCTGCCTTCAACACTGCCCAATCTGCCCTATGTGGGTTAATCCTATGAGAGGTCAGTCGGGGCCAAGCCTTAAATCTGCACAACTTTTATTCTGAGAACATGTTGCACAATTTATGAGATTATCAATTTGATAGTGGAATGCAGAGAAATGTCGCATTATGCATTTCAACTTACAACTTTGCAGGACGGGTCAAACAACTTGACATTAAGTTTGTCTTTAAACTCCCCCAAAGCAAAAATATATCTCTTTGGTCTGCTAAAGTGACTGGCAAGCACACTACCGAGCAGCTACCTAGAGTGTGGACATGATAACTGTGCACAGGGCCCTTTGACCTTCTACCCTAACTGATGCAGGCAGTGACGAAATCTGATCACAAGTGGTCAGCTGGAGACAGATGAGAGACATGGGTGTGAATGCCGGTGTGTTTCTGCTGTCCACTTGTGTTCAGATTAGGAATGACAGTTTCGGTTAATTTTGCTTTTGAAAGGCCAACACCCATCAACTGGTACCTAACCCAGTAAATTTTAAGAAAAAAAAGATAGACATGAAATACAGGAAGCCTTTCCTTTGGACCAGCATGCCTCTGACTCAGCGAGCTTTAGGGCTGCATTTAAAAGCACTATCAAATTAGAGGTGATGACAGTTTAATGTTTTGTGTTGTAAACATGTGTTGTTTATTTTGGTTTCTGTCAGCTTTGCTAACAGACAGCCAGCTAGCTGCGTTAACATGTAGTAACACGCCCACTGCCCAACCGCCGGTCTTCACTGATGTCTTGGCCGCTCTGCACTGCACACCTCCAAGATTGGGAGGGAGTTAACATAAGCTAGCTAGTGGTGCAAGCTGGGGTAAGACCAGAGGGTAGGCACAATGTTTCCACAGTAACATTGTTAGGTCAGGACAGTGTCACAAACCTTAATGGCCGAATGTGCACCAATATGAAGAGTGGCAAAATTAACCTACAGACTGATATGTGTAACTGGTAAAAGACATTTTCTGCAGCTAACAGATTAAAGGTTGACCATTGACATCCCTCGTTTAGACCACCGAAACGCTTGTTAATACCAGGTTGAAACAGGCTGAAAGTTATCAGAATTCATCCTGAGAGGGAAGCAACCAATTAGCTATCGAGACATTTCACCCAGAATAGATGAGCAGATGTTAACCTCAGGGTGTTACTAAAGGGAAAGTCTGGGGGATCAAGAAAGTCATTAAGATTCATTGTCTGGGAACCATGAATGTCTGTGCCATATGTTGTGCCTGTCTCTGTAGTAGATGTTGAAAAATTTGACTGGATAAGTTAAAGATTTAATCTGTTGGTGCTACTAGATGAAATGTCAGAGATCACCATATCCAACCAACTGATGGCCTGATATTGCCATCCCTAGAGCCACAACCAGCATGGATAAAATGATCTTTAGTTATTATCTATTCAGAGTTTAACACTCACAAAATCAGCTAATCTGGTTCATGAGGAATGTGTCAGTGTGGTGTGATAACTACCAACCAAAACTGTTTTAGCTTTGGCAGAATTTCATCTAAGACCGCACCACTCACAAAAAGAAGCTTGTTGGAAAAAAATGCTTTCAGGGCCTCAAAAATTTTGTACTGCATCAGCACTGGAGTTGTGCATCACTAATGAATCGAGACCAGAACAAAGACTTCAGGGAATAATCTACATCAGCGGTAACAGAACAGTCAGCTGGGAAATTCTTTAGCTTTTCTTTTCAGTGCATGAAAACAAGATTTTATAAGTCAAAGGGAGGGAAGGTAGAAATCTTATTGCCATTGTGACAGATGGTTGAGCCTCCATTCACAAAACTTTCCAGTCTGTTCCCTTAGACTGCTTCCCTGAGCAAAATGAAAACCTTTACAACAAGGCTGAATACATTCTCCTTGCACAAGTACACAAGCTTTATTCCCACAGTCCCCTACAATCCAGCTCTGTATGAGAGGAAAACATGGGCTTACATATTTACTTTGCCTCGACTATAGTTCAGTTTGAGTCTATTCCTACTGGTACTCTTTAACAGGGAATCAATGCCTTATCTCTACATCCTAAAAAACACTTTAAAATTGTCTTTCAATACATGAAGAATTTTAAAAAGTTGGTAAAATCCCAAAATAACAGACTAAATACGACACAATGGATGCTGCTGACGAAGCAACAAATACCACCCCAGAACAAGGCAAATCTTCCAGACAACTGAATTCAGGTCACCCAAATGAACCCAAATATGCAGATTCATTAGCATTTGCTGGGTGGGGTAATCTACTGTAACACAGCCCCCACCAGCCCTGCTCTACTGTATAAAAGAATAATCAGATTATGTTAAGCAGAGATGATACACACCAGACTATAATCATGGGCTGTTCGCTTACATCGGATCACATTCAGCCAAGACATAACTGTATGTTATTAACTGACCGCAGCATCCTGTAATAACTTGGCTGTGGTTCGGAATATTTCTCCATATCAAGATCGCTTGTTGGCTATTTCTTTGATCAAATATTGATTTTAGCTGACCATAAATAATAGCATATTGCTTCAGATTAGTTTCATGGTTACTATCAGTTTCAGGATGGTTACTCTTGTAGATCAAGGTCAACCGCCATGCTTGAAAGCTGCAGTGTGTAGCCACTTTAAGCACACTGCATCACCCTTTGTTTTTCCATCTTCCTCCAGACTTTCCCATTCTCCTGTCACTTCCTCACTCACAGACACGCACTGTCGCACACAAAGAAAAAAACCATGGATGCAAGCGAGCACAAACATGACGACGACGCAGCAAGTCCCAGCCTCTCTCCCTCCTCTGACAGCATCAGTGGACCACTGGGAGAAGATGACAGTTGCGTAAGATTGATGAGCCATAGGGCAAAGGGTGCATCCCCCTCGACATCCTTAGGAAGCACTCTGACTTGGCTTCCCTCGGCTCCCACAAAACCCTGTGACAGCTGATACAGACTTTTTACTATGCACCCACGAATCCAAATGACACCGGTGACACCACGCCTTCACATGTCTCAATTCAGGACGTCTGAGTGGGTGTCGGGCCCGGGTGCGAGCCCAACCGTGCCCCCAAACCACGCCCTTGGTGACACAGCGGTCTGGAGAGGGCACAAAGAGGAAGTGGAGATGTCAAGGGTCTGGGTTTTTTTTAATTGATGAGTGGACTTGAATGAGGACTGGGCAACGTTGGCCTTTTGAAGACTCTTAAAGCCAGAACAAATTTATTAATAGGCCCTACTTCAGAAACCCAGCCTTTGGTAAACATACCAGGATGGGCTATTGAGCTCGCTCCACTGTGACACCTGATTTTCCCCTGAGCTGATACAAGGTCTCGGTTTGAGCTTTTGTAACTCATTGTTCTGCTTTATAGGCTTTCTTTTCTTTCTTTACAGGGGGAGAGAGCGAGGGGTATGACGTGCAAAAAGGTCCTAAGGCCAGAAGCGAACTTGGGGTGTTGCTGTCACGTGGTATGCACTGCAACCACTCGGCTACCAGCGGCTCCTGTTTTTTTTTTTTTTTTTTTTCTTAAACATTTGCTAGTGGCTCAGTGTGGCTTAAGTCTGCTTCGTAGTTTCCCTGTCTGTGAGGTTCTGCTTTGGTCCGTGTAACATAAATGCCGTCACCCGCCCATGCCCACATGACCCCTACTTGTGACTGCGTGGATCGTATACATATCAAGCGCTCAGACTGCGCATGCTTCAGTTACAAAATATAATCTCTTGCTCTACACTCAAATGCAGTTGGTGGCAGTTGCACCTCCAGCTGGTTTCCAAGTAGAAGAAGATGATTAAAAAATGCTGGATGTTTGTTTTGAAGAGAGGTTGTGTGAAAAGATCCTTGAGTACCCACATTTATATAATTAGTCTTTTAAAGAAAACAAAGACAACCCTGGACAACTGGAATGGAGTGTAGATCAGGACAAGGACCCTCAAATGTACTATGAATGAAACGGTGTGCACGTCCGCATGCCCAGTAGAAGTCTGCAGCTTGAAAGTACACAGTACAGCTTATGCAGACAGTAACGTCACTTTTGCACGTTTCTGGACATAAACCAAAAAATTTGACAGACTTTGACCTGCTGGCAGAGCTAGATGAAAAGTTAGAGGATCATCGAAAAAAACTCTCATGCTCTGCGGACCATATTTTAGTTGTATCAGATTTCATGACAATTCATCCAGTAGCTGTCCAGACATATTACATTTCATAGGGGAATCACCCATGTAGCAATCGATCTAATTGTTACGGAGATATTTAAGTTTGGATCAGAAGTGGTGGACCGACCTAACCCTAAACATCAGCATGGAGTTATCGTTATATGAGATGCAGTTAAGAGCTAAGAACATGTTTAAAAAAATAAATTCAGGTGCTTGATGCAAAGTAGGAAAAATGCAAAAATATTATTCTACAAACCAAATGTCAAACTGCAGAGCGGACTGCACAAAGAAGGGCACTCTGTTAAATGTGTGTCCTGAACATATCCTACTATTCAGTCTTCAAATGTCTCTAGGGTGCAACTTTTGATCAGACACTTGGGAGTTAAGCAGGTTTCTAACTAGAATACATGATGCAGCTTTGTGTTAGTGACTGTTAGAAAAGCTTTTAACCAGCTTCTGATGGCGGTTTTGGATCCTCGCTCCCTTGAGGCTGACATGAATACACATATGTGGGGCCTTAACTGACACAGATAGCTCCACAAAGAAAACAGATATACAGTAGACTGGGAAAAGGCCTCCCATCTCTATGACAGTATGGTCATTCCAGTAAAAGCCCCCCACCACACACACACACACACATACACACTCATCTGTGCAACCACCCTTAGTGTCCATCTATAAACGTCCCAAGTCTCTGACAGGGTTGTCAGCATGCACCACCACAGGTGGGGGAGGGAAGGAAAACGAGAGGGACAGAGGAAGAGAGAGAAAACAGGGTTTGCTATGAGAGAGGATATTCGAGCGTGCAAATTCATACAGTGGTTGAGGAGAGAGGACAAAGAGAGGAACCAGGAGGAATGAGTAGGAGGAGGATTCTCCTTATGGAAAACAAGAATGGAGCCGTTACATAAAGAAACATGAGTATGGTTTGGGGGCTTATGGAACGACGCATTTTTCCATCCTTCTTTCCTTTTTGTGTTTTCCCCAGTGATCAGAGACACCCAGTGCAACCCACAGCTTACACTTACAAATGCATTTCAGAAAAACAATTTTTTTTTCATGTTTTTTAATATACCATGTGACATATTTTCATATGATTACATTCCCTCTGTGCATTTGGGACACCGTCTTTCTGTCCTACTTTCAAACATGATGCAACACAGTGAACCCTGGTGCAAATCATTTTGAGAGAGGCAAAATAACACAACAACTGGGTGAAATTCCAGTTCATCCAAATCCTGGATGGAGGGTGCATGGACTCTGTACTTTCGCACACAAATACACACACAAAAGCAGTGTGTTGAAGAGGATTAACGCGGGCTTGAATTTCAACAGAAAGAATCCCTGTCTACAAGCACTGCGGAGCAAATCTGGCTTTAGAAACTTTCCTCATCTCGGAGCATCCTGGTACAATAGGAGGTTGAACTTAAAATCCTGCAATTGAGACATGTTCATTTTTGAGGGTACGAGGGCACATTTGCAGCTGGATTATCAGCTCCTGAATCAAAAGCGACATCTGCATGGACAACAGGCGCAAACTCTTTTACTGAAGAAAAAAAAAAAAAAGAAGAAGACTGTGCATTTCACTTTCTGTATGCATTTTGTTAGAAGTGGCAGAAAATTGCGAGTTCAAAGTATTTCATTTGTTCAAGGCATGTCTGCAGGCTAGTGTGTATCTGGGAACACCGACTGGAATGCACATTATCTACAGGAATGTCCACTGATATCCCGCTATGTGTAAATGTTTGCTCATGAGTGAGCTAGAGAGAAGAACGGGAGGAATACATGTGTGTGTGTTAGAGAGAAAATAAGAGGCCGTCTTCTTCAGCCTTTGCATGAATCTTAAGTAGTCCCATGTTGAGGGAGGCTTTGTTCGCTATCACCGTCGGGGGGCACGTCCTCCAACTTTTCCCCTCACTTCCTTTTGGCGTAACATTTATCATTCTTCCACCACGAACAATCATCCTACAACATGGACTAGCATCAAGCGCACAATAAACTTACCACCCCCACCCCCTTTCGCCCCTCTCCGGTTGCTCGGATACCTTTCATCCGACGGGACAGCTTGTCAACAACATCATCACTTACTTAGAAACTCCAAACCTTCACTTCACTTTGCTTTGATTTGGTCCAGCAGAGCCTTATTAAAAAATATTGCTGCATCTTGTTTGCAGGATAAAGCTTCCAAGAACATCTTTTTTTTCTTGTTTGCCTTTTATGTTGCATCCAAAACACTTAAAAATTTCCAAAGCCTAAATGTCTGGCTCTGCAAAAATTGCAATGCATGCTCTTAAGGGAATGGCTTAAGTGGTGCAACCTTCTAATTTGCAAGAGAAATTCCCCACTGGGCAAATATAGTATTATCCAGCTCTACTAACCAACTTAGATATTTTATACTGACATTATATTGTGCTGGTGTTAGCCGCGGGTGCTACCCTGAGGCCTGCTGCATAAAAGACAGAGTGACTCACCAGATTTCCCCCTTTTCTTTCTCTCTTTCTCAAAACAGGTGCATTAGTAATAAATGGAGAGATGCTGGAGGTTGACTAAGTGCATACAAACACTAATTCACATCAACATTATACTTTCCTGTACGCATACAAACCTCCTCTGCCTCTCCACTAAGCCCTGCACATGCATCCATTATCACTACAATCCATCACAGTATTCTAAAAACAACCTGTTTCTTAGGTTTGGTGCTGGCCGAACTTTTTTTTTTTTTAACTACCCCTTTCACTTGCTGTAACTCAAGCACATAATAGGCCTGGCCTTGTTTGGCCTTCGCCGTGTATTTTGCGCCTATCCCTTTCAGCTGACTGGCCCACACCTCTTATTCCGCTTATTATGAACGCTGACAGCAGATTATTTTGCTTACTGCACCTAAATTCTCCGTCCTCTCTGTGTAGATCGAATCCAACAAACAGCAGAGTGGGAGACAAAGGCAAAGTTGACAAAAGAGACAAAAAGAGAAAAGAGATAGGGAGCGGGTCCAAAATGAAAAGAGGGAACAAGGATCCACAAAAAAAGAAATAAAAGGGAGAACACAGAAGGAGCAAAGGAAGAGGTAGAACAGCAAAGGCTCCAAACCTTTTAAATGACTGTGTTTTGTCAGGGAAATAAAGACCAACTAACAGCAGCAACATACCAGCACAGTGAACAAGAATGCAAATCAGCCCTGATGCAAATGTCATACGTCTTCGGGGGTAAAACAGACTGTCTTTATACCAACCCCCCAGCACAACACACTTCTCTCTGTGCTGCCAAAACCCCCCGATTCTCCTCCACTTCTGCACTGAAAACACACTCACACAAACACTTCCAGGAGACAATCTTGTGCAAAGCGAGAGAAGTGTAATCACAGGGACAACATCATCTTCTTACTTCACGCTATACAAAGGAGCCACAGAGTACAGTGGGCTCTTTACACAAATACACAAATCACACTTCTGGAAAAAAAGATAAACTGCTTACTTGTCTGTCATCGCGTCGGCTAGCGAATACTGATTCATTAAAACTCCTTTTCACTTTTCTTCACACAGTTGGAAACGGTTGAGGGAAAGGCCCAGGGCAAATGTCACAACACCAGTCTACAAGAGAGAAACAAAGCAATGTTAGTTTAGAATAAATCATTCATCATTAACACCTACTGTAGGCAGACAAGAATAGATGATATCAATAACTGTATTTACACAGTGATCGTATCATGGGGCCTCTACAAAGTCTTTTTTTTACACTGCTTTTGCATTTTTGCACACAACCAAATAACAGCAACATCATCCTGCCCCAGTGTGGGAGTTTACATAGCATGCTGGCATTGCAGAGACAAAAGAGGCGTGACAAGCATGACATGTGACGCAATAGCATCAGCTTTTTTGAGTTAGCTGCTAACTGCAAGCAGCTACTTTTCAAATCTGCCAGCAGTGGGTCGCCCGCATAATACAGAGGCAGTGAAGAGGCAGTTTAAATAGGGCTGTTAAGGTGACATAATTTAAAGCTTTAATTTCATTATCAATTCATTGTTTTGTCTATTAAAGTAATAGTGAGAAATAGGGGTGTGCCATATCATCTCGTTCACGATAATTCTGGCACAATTTTTAATATCATATGACAAATTCATATTGTGATACTAGCGATATTTCAACTTATTGACAAATTGACGTCATACATACCCACAGCAACAACAAATATGGCTGAAAGGGAAATTATTACCAACTCTGCAGTGGCTTGAAAAAGAGGAGCGGCTTCAGTATTGTAGCATAAAATGTGGTGTCGTTAAGCCCTGGACTTCTCCCGGACTCTTTTGGCAAGTTACTGCTCAGTGGGAACTCACGCAGTGACTCTGCCAGTAACAGCACAGGATCTCTCCAACTTTTCTCTCATGCCATGCCCACACGAAATCAGTGTCATAAAGTGATTTTGTCATTAACCTTTGGTAAAGTAAACCTACGTGCGACTTGCAGTTCGACAAAAAAAACGACATAAATGTGAACGTGTAACAGTTATGGTAGCATGACAGCCTGTCACAGGTTAGAGCGTGATGAGTAGAGGAGAAATGGCAGAGCATAAAGGTCCAGGTGGAAAAAAAGCAACTCAATCATTTAGGATTTCGCTAAAAGAGTGACAAATGCCTACCATAGCCCAAGTTGATATATCCAAAAAGCTGGGTTTTAGACCTCTGGATGAATAAAACAAAAAGATGTTCGGTCAACTATCATTAATGACAAAGAAAAAACAAATCCTGATATCGGAGAAGCAAGAACCAGGAAATGTTTGCCAATTTTGCCTGGAAGACGAATAAAACCATGAATCAATTCCTTTCAGATTAATCTTCTGGTAATCGATAGTGTAACTGTGTAATTATCATTATAAATACTCAAACACTGAAAAGCAGGTTGATAATTGATGATAATTAGTGTGCAACATAATTGCACACTATTAGTAAAGTGTTTGTAATGGTGATTTAGTTCCAAGTTTATGCCTTTTTCTCATGAATTATGTACATTGTTTTCTTCTATAAGTATGTAGGTCAAGTAGCTAGATGATTAAATGTCCTCTGATAAGCTACAAATACTTCATAAAAGAAATGTTTGCAAATTGCTTTGATTGTGCTGCTGCATAAAATCCCCCGAACAGGCCGCGGTCCAGGCTGCTGGGACTACAGCTAACTTTGCAGACACGCTTCACTTGCTCACAATTAGCCTAGCAAGCCCTGGTCTCTTCAACTTTCTGGGGGATACTGTTACCATAGTTACCAAGGCAGCCAACCAGCCAGCTAGCTAGCATAAATAGAGTGCACCAAGAAATCCTCCAGGCAGACAGTATGAAGCCAATCAGAGATGAAGAATGCATTGTGTGACTGAGAGGCGCTGATGACAAATGCTGGATCAGTGCAGCTGGTTCATCACCCGGCACAAAAGCTTGCATCATCCATAAATCATCACTAATAAAAAGATAATATAAATTATCAGGACAGTGTGACAAATGCCGTAATTTATGGAAATCTATAGACAAACACCTCTGCTAATGATGCATATTTGGGAATGCACATAAATCAGCAGCTGTTCACTGCCAGCATTCACATTTTGAAATTTTAATGAGGCGATGAGCTGAGGCGCATCCTGTGTCCTGCTGGCTGATGTGCAACCTCCAAAAGTGGTATTAGCTCTTCAGCTTATCTGCCTTTTCAGAGATTACGATAGCAGCACGTTAGATTTATAGATTATACCCAGTTATGTGTTAACGGACTGGCATTACACAGATTGTGACCTGCCAGAGTGGGATTTATGTTCCATAAGCAGATAAAGGTTAGATACCCAGTTAGATACACAAAATAGACCTGAAGCAGAAAAGGAAAGCTTTTTAAAATCATGTTTTACCTCCGAAATATGTCTATTTCAGTTAGTAATCCGCTGATTAACCAAAGAGGACTTAATGGTTTTATGGCTGTCAACTACAACTGGAGGGAGACAGAGGAGTGAGGGTAAACCCCACCCAATCCTATCAGCCCCAAACCCAGACAGACAGCCACCAGCATCAGAGCCAGCCAGCGGCAAGCTGTCTGTGGGGGGATCTTGGCTCAAGAGGCTGACGTGCCTCGTCTTCCCTGCTTTCTTTTCCCCTCTTCCATGCTGCATCACCCCTGAACTCTGAACTCTGTATCTGGAAGACCTCTTTTCTAGTGTTTACCTGTCAGTCTGTCTCATCATTTTCCTGCCTAATGGAAGCTCTTTTTTCCATGCGCCTGTCTTCAGCGGAGAAACAGGCATTAGCTGTATACACCCAAGTAATCTCTAGTAATCAACTGAGTTCCATTTCCTCTGGACTCTCAGCCACTGTGTTTATGGGAAATATTTTCTAAGGAGGAAAAACTCCAACGTCACAGTTACCATCTGAGAAATTTTGACAAATTGGGGTGAAATCTGAAAGATTTAGGAGAGATTCTTAGGCTCATTCTTTGTTGAGTTGCCACAAGAATGTTATGGATGAAATG
Source organism: Epinephelus fuscoguttatus (assembly GCF_011397635.1). NCBI lineage: Eukaryota > Metazoa > Chordata > Actinopteri > Perciformes > Serranidae > Epinephelus > Epinephelus fuscoguttatus. The sequence goes on from NC_064769.1 coordinate 15,114,198, forward strand.
TCACAGCATTTCTCTCCAGAAGCACAACAAGTCTATTTCCAAATGACATTTCCATACATTACCGAATTGTCGAAATATGCAAGAGTCCATGCTTTTGCACAATGTGGCAATCCACCCAAGTATGAGAGCTTTATATGAAAAATGTCACGTGCTCACCCATGCACACTGCTGTGATGATGTATGCAGTGTTTTCCTGCAAAGCCAGGAGTTCCTTACCCAAAGCCCAAAATTACACTGATGCCTTCTCACGCAAACAATGACACACAGCCTGGATGCTGGCACTCAACAAAATACTGAACGCAGAGTGCAACAGTCAAAATGTGCTGCAAGAAATCTGCAGCTGGTGGTTTCAATAAAGGCCATGTGAATGCCAACAGAGAGAATGGTTTCTAGCAGTGCACAGCTGAGATAGAGATGTACTCAGAGGCAGAAGAACAGTGCTCTTTGAAGTGCAGCGATAGCACTTTGAAACACATGATAGCTAGCTTTGATCTACATAAGCCCAACACTCACAAACAATTAAACCAAGCATCTTTATAAAGTGTTTCAATGTCAGTTAGAGAGAACAACTTATGGCACGGTAGAGGAAAATTTGAAATGTCCAACCTCGGACGGCACTCCTTCCTCTCTTGAGGGAGATTTATGAACTACTGACAACAGCCTGCCAAGAAAACCCAAACTGTTTCCACAGCTAAAGCTGCGACCTGCGAATTTTATGCTCACACTGCACGGATCATTGACCTGCCACGACTTGGCTGATCACACTTGGTTATGTCCAGAGACAATTGCAATAAAGTTTATTAAAACAAGATGGCTGCATCCTGCATGTTGACATAAAGATGGAAAGGCAGCGTTACTGAGAAAAACAGAAAAAAGTGGAGCCGCAGATGTCTGGAAGATGCAGACAATATGGTCTAAATTCAGTTTAATATCACAGCAGTGTCACCTTATGTAGTTTGAGCGACAGCATGTGAAATACTACTCCAGTGATATTAAAACAAGCTCACCGCAGTTTGGAGCGGATCTCTTGACAGCAGATATGATGGAAATCAGAACATGGAACTGGTCAGACCAAGAGACAGCAGACAAGAATTTTGCCAGATATCAATCTGATGGTTAATCAGGCTTCGTGATCCAGTGACTGCACGCCAAACAACAACCAATCTGGCAGACATTCGGCTCTAAAATTAGGCTCAATCCATACAGTGTGTGCCCGGCTTTACTGTGAACAAAGCAGCAAACAACAGTGAACAGTCTTCGTTAAACATCTGAAATCTTAGCTCATAAAAGTGCAGCAAAAAGCAGCTGATCTAGGTGAGATATGTGGGTATTCTCACAAATAAAGCACAGCACAGTCCCACTCACTGCATCATGAAAACATGCCATCCACCACAACACTGAATTATTTACCTCCCGAACGCAATTTGAGTAAAAATAGCACTCCCTATCCTGAAGACCCTCTCAGCTGCACATAGTAAGCATAAAAACATATCTGGTTGCTATGGCAGAGGTGTTGACATTGTGAGACGCCAGCAGTCGACACACTTGCACAAGCTGTTTTGCGACGTGAATCTTACCATAATCTGAGCAGGAGAGCTCCTGCAGGTTGACAGAGGAGAACGCTGAATGACAGGCTCTTCCAACCTGCCTCAGTCACACTGTTATTACTGGGAGAGTCAGCGATGGTTTGCATGACAGATGAAAAAAAGAAAATAGAATATGATCATCCAGCACGAGCGGTCTGTCACCTCCTCCCTCTCTACTCCCCGGTCATGCTCCTTCTCTCTGTCACTCCCTCCTTCGATCTCTCTCTCTCTCTCTCTCTCTCTCTCTCGCAGGATAAACACTAAAAAAAAAGCACAACAGGCTGCAAAGGGTGGAGGGACAGCGCTTGCATTAAAGGGATGTTTCATTTAAACGCATGTCAGTGGCAGGGTGTCTTCATGTGAGTGTATAACAAAACACCCAGGTTTGCCTTTCCCTTGTCACAGCAGTCAAAATGCTGCTCGCCAGTGGGGAGCGACGGTGCAGAGATCACGCCTCTGGAAAGCGTCAATGCACACAATTGCTGAGGAGGGGGAGGGGGAATTTGGGGTGGCGAGTGAAGGGAAGGAAGATGAGGGGGAGGGGGTTAAGGTTGGGGTAGTGTGTATCTGCATCTGTGAGGTTGTGTCTATTGTTGTGGGGACTTTTTTTGTGAATGGGGACTGCAGGTCCAGCTGCTGCTCTCTCTCAGCACTGTATTTAGCCCTGGGTGATATATACATTCAGTCACCTATTTATCAGAGACCTCCTGCGTAAACTTGTGCAGACTAATAGAGATTCAACACAAGTTTCAACTTAAGAACCCTACAGGTATGATTTATGTAATGGCTGCTGCATTAATTTAATGTAGCTGTACCTAATTAACTGGCAACAAACATGCACAACAAGGAGAAAACAGTAAATTCTGTCGACTGCAAATTAGGTTTCTGTCCTGCAACATCGTCGCTATGCAAAACTATCACCTATAAACAAATGCTGCTTAAAGTTGCAGAAGGACAGAGAGCACCTCTCCATTCAGCTGTGAAACACAGTGATATCCTCCACAGTAACAGAATGTACTGTATGTAGTCCAGCTCCCTGCTCCATTCCCTTCCAGCTCCCTGCTCTCAGCAACACAACGCTGGGAACCTTTTCAAAACATCAAGCAAGCTGTCAATAGCGCTGCAGCAACGCATCAGTAAGCTTCCTGCACTCTCAGCAAAAGCAGTCATAGCTTTGGGTGCAGCATCTTGGGAATCTTCACTGAGTTCCTGTGCTGCTTTCATAAATGCAATTATATTCCTGTTAGCGCTAATGCTTGAACTGTTGAAACTATTAAAGCGACTGAGCCTCGAAGGGTGTGGACCATTCTTTACCTTTATTGTCACCTTACAAGCTACACAAAGACAAACAGGAAACCAAGCTCAACATCCAGTGTTTGTTTTTGTATTGGCTGATCTGAAACCAATGTTCAATCACGAGACAATATTGCTGAGACATCCCAGGAATGCAGCAATGCATTATGCATGGCCAGTAACACATGGGCGCACACATAAAGCGCCGACATATGCCACTGTCTGCGGCTGATATGGAGCCAGATGCTTTTCTCTTTGCCAATAGGAAATTATTCCAGCCTGAGGGGTGCTGGGGTACTAAGGGTGTGGCAGGGGAGGTTTGTGTGTGTTTCAAGAAGAGGTGGGGGTTGCCCCAGATGTCTGTTTCGTCGAGCCAGCACAGCACACCTCAACATCAGAGCACTGCAGACTGGCCCCTGACCTTTACCCTTTAACTCCTGCAGGACCAAAACAATGAGGCTGCTGCAAGTCATACATCAACCTCACCTAGCTTGTTTCCTAAAAGACTCTAAGGAAACTGTTGTCATGTGCATCTTTCAGCATATAGCGCATGAATCCACTTTTACATCTGGAACCTCCCGTCTACAACGAGCTTGAGACGTGCCCTCGTTGAGGACTTGGCTCAGATTCCCGAGTTACTCTCTTATCGAAATAAGACGATTTTGCCCCATAATCAAAAATACATATTTGTCCGCTTACCTGTAGTGCTGTTTAACAAGCTAGATTGTTTTGATCAGCCATCGAGATGTCTGCCTTTTTTCCAAATAATGGGCCTAGATGGCACTCAGCTTTTAATGCTCAAAGCACCAAATAAATAAATAAATACACTGAAAAACTCAATAGCAATGTCTCTTTCCAGAAACCATGACCCGGTTTGTGAAGATAACCCACAGACCTTGTTGTTGGCAGTTTCAAGTAGGAACTATTTTCTTTGTGCCAAACTACACCCGTCAACTGTATCACAACGCAAAAGAAGGAGTGCATGTACTCAAAGATGAAAGGCTCATGCTGATGACCGCAAGATGTAGCCTAGATATTAACGGCATCATCCTCATTGAGCTGTAATGTTAACTAGCTCAGTGGTGCTAGGTGAGCTAGCCGTAGAAGCACGCTTTCTTCTGCGTGGTGATATGGTTAGCCAGTGTAGTTTGGTAGAAAGAAAATAATTCCTACATAAAACTGCTCACGACAAGGCCTGTGGATTATCTTGAGTAACCAGGTCATGACTTCTGGAAAGAGACATTGTTGTAGAGCACCACAAGGCGAGTGCCATCAATGTCCATTATATTCGAGAGAAGGCAGACATCTCTATGGCCAATATCTCCGACACTCAGCAACTCACACCAAAACAATCTAGATTAATAATAGCACTAAAGGGTAAAAGGAAAAATATGTATATCTTGATCTAGGGGTGAACTGTCCCTTTAAAGTGAGGCGTTATTGCAGAGTCGACTGCCGGGCAGATTCCTGATAATTAGATTGCAAATGAGCAGGAGGGAAAAACAAGGGGTCGTGTGTGTCCGTGTCAAAGACATCGCACCTTTTACAGTGACCTCCACAGCAGGAGGTGAAGTGCTACTGCCCGCACCATTTGCAGGTATTTCAGCCTTTTCTACTCGAGGAGACTGGCTGACGACCAAACTCAGCAGAGGGGCAGAGAAGAAAGCCTCTGAGGGCTCATGAATGGTCACCCCCGAAATCCATTAAGAGCTTATTCAATTACCTGACAGTCACTCACTGTAAGCATGTGAAGAAATGTGACGTCTCCTAAAAGTCTCTTTGAGGTGGTCGAATAATTGCATTTGGATCTGAACAGAAACACCTAAAACGCAGTGTGTGTGCTTATTTGTGAGCTCCTATATGCAACACTGGATGCACTCCAGTACCAATTCAATGCTCCTAACTTTTTTTTTTTTTTTTACAAGAGAGAAATTTGACAAACAGCCAGGGCTTGGTCTGAGACCCAAACAAGGCATCCAAGTAAATAACCCCTGACATCCAAAACAAGCGCCATTTCTGCACAAAGTTCAAGTTTAAAACAAAGCTCTCTTTCAGTGACACAGCTCCTGACTAAATTCCCATTTCCCACCCATTTTAAATTGATAATTGATTTAAAAAGAGGACTCTACAGACGAGTTTGCATGTTTACGTGTGGTTATCATTAACAAGCAGGAGTGTTCTGTGTAATTTCATTTAGTGCATGTGAATCCTGTGCTTCCAATGAATGTGGGAAAAAGACAAACAGCGACTTAAAGATAGCTCAGTTTCTCCACTAATAGAATTTAAACAAATCAAACACAGACACACACATGTTAAAAATAGCATAATTAGCTTGCCTGAAATGGGAAGTCCCGGGAAAGCAACATGTGTGCAAAGATTTCCTCCTATAAAAAGCAGGTAAGGGAAAGTCTACAAAAAGAAAGACTCCAGTTTACCTTAAAGACTGTGCAGTGAAAACAGAATGGAAAAAAGATTTGCATCTATTTTCACACAAAATAATACATCTACCATATTTACCCTTCTTTCCAATGGCAGTTCCAAACCCTGCAAGAGTCAATGACAGCCTTGCAATGCAAACACAACCTCTAACCTGAGGGGAAAGTCAGTGTGACAGACAGAAATGCCTGAGCCTCTCAGCGGCACGCAGCCACTGGTTTAATGATTTGTCTGCTGCTGGTGAATGATCACACAGCAATATCCTGTTCTGGCTAGCTCTGCGGGCCCCCCTGAGGGTCTGGCTGACATAATTCTGGCTTGCCCGGGTGCCACTGAAGCGCCAGCCAGCCCATCATATTGACAAGATCCGGGTGGCTGCCCCCATGCCTGATACGACCTAGCTGAGGACCTGTGGAATCAAAGTCGATGAGGCAGAAGAATTACTTACTGAGGGATGTCATAGCCTATGCATTTCAGTGAAATGCTAAGTGGCAGAGGAGGGGCAGTTAATGCCGCTAACGAAGCAGTGGAAAACAGATTTAGAAAACACAACAGCTGTATTTAAGGGGAAAACTAAATAGCTGGCATGTTACAAAATTCCAGAGTGCTTATGCAATGTAAGCCTGTATATAACATGAGGGGTGTTTCCTTACTCCTAAGTGAGGAGCATTCAGTCCTTTAATCATATGAGTGGCTCATATGACTCTGACTCTAATATATAGGCTCATAATGAGCCGGTGTCAAATGTTAAAAAGAGTGTGTGGGAAAGACAAACACTGCAATTTCACAAATTCTTCTGTTTATCAGGAACCTTGCTGCAACTAATTATAAGTTTCATTAGAAATCAATTTATAGATTATTTTCTTGATTAATAATAAATCACAGTTTCCTGGAACCCAAGATGACGTCTCCCATTAGCTTTTTTTTGTATGTCCCACAGTCCAAACCCCCCAAATTATTCTTTAACTTAAGACAAGGGAAAGCAGCAAATCCTCACATTTGAGAAGCCGAAATCATCAATTTTTTTGCATTTTAGCCTCAAAAATGATTTCAGCTAATAATCAATATGGAGCTGAAACAATTAGGTGATTAAAAGAATAGTTCACCCCCAAGTGACCATTTGAATATCAATTCCTCTGCTTCACAAGGCTGTATTCGTGAAGAAAACTTTGTTTTTCTCGTATGTGTCCAGTGAACGAAGAATCCAAAAAACGGAGAAAATTCTTGATGAATTGAAGTAAAAGGGGTCCTTGTTCACTAACCTGTATTGAACTATATAAAGACATCTGTTAACAAACTGTCATTCAACTTGTGCGATATAATCCTCTTCAGAGCCAGACTCCACTGACAAAAACCGTAATTTTATCTCGCCGAACACGTGAGCTGCTGGGCTACCTCTGCCTCAATCAGTTAGTTAGTTTGTGTTATTGTATGACTTTGATGAAACTAACCCTTTAAAACACCAAAGGGGTTAAAAGGGCTGTTCTGTGTTGTTTTGGAAGTACCAAGCATACAACTGAATAAATGATAGAGGTGGGAGGAAAAGTATCGCAATATTTTTGTGTGGCAATATCGTATCGTCACACAGTGCCAAGTATCAATTTTTCAACTGTGTTAATTATCAATTCTATAAATACAAATTAAACTTTTGAGAGCCTAGTACTTGAGTTATATAATCAGCTGCTTTTTGGTCCAATGCATACATTTTGCTGCAAAAAAATAATGACTGAGGCGAGTTGAGCAGACTGAAAACTTTTTCTTATTAGATCCAACAGATGGTGACAAAGTCTTTTCTTAGAGTTAAGTTTTTTTTCTTAAGATTTTACCACAATATTGAGCATATTGCAACACATTTAAAATTGCAATAATATTGTATTGGGATTAAAGTATTGTGATAATATTGAATCGTGGAGCCTCTGGTGATTCCCACTCCAAATAAATGAGACTTGCATTACACTGCACAAGTTGTGTGAGAGTTTTGCTGTGCTACACACCGAGGCAAATGACTTAAATTCATCAAGATTTTTCTCCATTTCTGGATTCTTCATTCACCAGACGCATGCAAGAAAAACACAAATTCAACGTAACATGGGGTAAATATTAAACAGTCATTCGGGGGGTGAAGTAATCTTTCAAACAATTAATCAATGGACATTAAATTACAATTGAAACTTGTTTTCTAAACAGAAATGGATGCTCTTCAACTTCTTAAATGTGAATACATGACAATAAACTGAACATCTTTGGGTAGTGGTTCGGACAAAATAAGCTAAATGGAGTTGCCCTCTCTGGTTTTTGAAATTGTGATGGTTATTTTGCTCGAACTTTTTAATGTTACAGAGCACGTTTCATTGACTAAGAGTAATCAGCAGATTGATCAATGATAATCAGTTCACTATAATTGAATTTAAAAAAGCAGTCTCACATTTGATCAATCAATTTTCTGTCAATCAACTAACTAATTAATTGTTTCAGCTGTAATCTGAATCAATTCACATTAGAAGTGGGGCTTGTGAAGGAACCCGTCTGTCCTTCGGTCTCTCCAAAGCCTGACTTCATTGCAGGGTTTAAGAAGGTCAAGAGACGAACCACGGTGATGATGGTGTACTTTGAATTATACTGCAAGGAGCCAAGAGAGTCACACAGAGACACGGGGACTTGAGTTAGCCAGGCCAGAGGGCAAATGGTGAGACAGACAGCAGCTCCATAACCTCTTATTACTCTCTCCAGTCCACAAAGCACCACAGCAACTTAGACTAGACATGCATGCAGGTGAAAGGTTTATGATCATCCTCTGATGGCTCCCAGCTGCACTGGCCTGCCCTCCTACCCAGGCTCAAGATGCCTTCCAGGCTGCTGCACAAACATATCATGAGACACACAGCGGTGTATGCAGCAGGGGTTTGGATGGTTTGATGCTCCAGCCAGTCTTCATATAAACTGTGGTAACGTGGCTATGTGCTTCAGTGCTGTCAATAAAAAGTCTTTTGTTGCTGCAGTCAAAGAGCACCCTTGATTTATGCATGCCAAGGGTAGAAACCCCTGAGTGACCTCTGAGTGCCAGAATGGCATTTTCAAAGTGCAAGGGGAGTTTAATCTTTAAAAAGATTTGTGTGAGCACGGCTGGTGAACACGTAATATTATATTCAGGAGGTATTTTGCGCTTCAAGGACGGTGACAGCAGCGAGTGCGTGGACTCTTGGAGCAACCAGTCGTCCGTTAACATCTTAGTTTTTTTACGCACCTCGGCTTTACAACGTCGCGGGAAAGTTTTTAAAAAGTTTTTGCGACGTGAAAACGGAGAGAAACGTCAATTATAGCGACGTTTTTAAATTCTTTTGTGTCTCGGTGGGGGTTTGGGCTACAGTGCAACAAGTGCAGCTGAGCGAGTCCGCGACAGCACGCATGAACACGAGCAGCGGGGCTCAGGCTGCTGAAATAACTGAGCAATTTGAAACAGGAAAGTCCCGACGCTTCTCTGCTAGCACCGACCAAACTGTGCACTGGAGTTATAACTTGTGTCATTACTCACCGTGGAGAAGGTTTCCTCTTTGTCCCGGCGTGTACGGAGATGTGCGTCGGTACAGCAGCAGCAGCAGCGGCGTGACAAAGTTTGGTTGGTCGCTCTCTCTCAGCTCAGCATGGCGGCTGGGGCCAGAGACTGGATTCAAACCTCTCCGGGCTGTGATATCAACAGACAGGGGGAGGGTGCTGGGTGCAGGGTGCTGGGTGCAGGGGGAGGAGGTGCTGGTGGTGGTGAGAGACCCAGTGGTGACAGAAGTACTCAAACCTTGTATTTAGAAATACTCGATTACAAGTAAAGGTCCTGCATTCAAATTTGTACTTAAGTAAAAATATTCATTATGTAGAATGCTCAATTTCAGAATAATTTATACTGTAATATTAGATTATAATTATTGTTGTGTTAATATTTACTTTAATGTTGCAGCTGGTAAATCTGATAATTACGTTACATAATGCTGGGTAGCTTGTGAATCAATAAAGTCTTGCCTTAATCAATAGTAACGCATTAAAACTGATAAGTTGACTACATTTTATAATATTAATCAGAATCTGCAAAGTAACTTTAGTTACTAAATAAATGTAGTGCAGTGGAAAGTACAATATTTGCCTCTGAAATCATGAAGTAGAAGTATAAAGTAGCAGAAAATACCAAAAAACAAATGAAAGTATGTAAAAGTCATCCATTTTATACAGCTTTAATCAGACTTTTGCTCCACTACATTCCAGAGGTAAATGTCATACTATATAGTTATCTCTTAATTTGCAGATTTAAAAATAATCAACAAATTAATTTTGATGTATCGGTATTACGTAAGTAAAAGATCTGAGTACTTCCTCAAGAGTCCAAGAGTGGATAAGAATTTTTTTTTAAAAAAAAAAAGAAAAAAAAAACCTTTGGTACAATTTTGAGGTAATTATATTTTGCTTAAATATTTGAATTTTTATGCTACTCCCCTACTTTTAGAGGTAAATGTTCTGAGTTTTACTCCACGATATTTATATGCAGCTGAAGCATGGTCACATTGTGGATTAAAAAGTCAAAGTATGGTGCATTATTATGTAAAACTGACACAATATAAGTAGTAAGTTAAAATTAGCTTGGCCTTCTCCGGCCACAGGATTAAAACAATGTTCATGTGTTGATGCAACTGTGGTTATAATCTAATAGTATGAAATATAATAACACTCTGAAACAGCTGTTCTGCACTGCTCACAGAACTTCTGTACTTTTACTTTTTTATTTTTATGCAGGACTTTTTGAAAGGCTTCTTTTTACAGATATGTAATTTGTGTGGAGAATAGCTTACTAATCCCTTTCATTTTAATTCACTCTTTCAAACCCTGCAGATCTCCAGAAATATGAGTGAGGACATGACCTCAGTGTCCTCTGTGGCCGGTTACAGCAGTCCTGGTGAAGAGTCAGTTACCTTAAACCTTTGGCTGAGGACACCCTGTAGGTGGGGCCAGTGGGTTTAAAAGGTCACTGTTGGAGGTCAAAGGTTACACAACATTTTCCTAAAGGAGAAGTGAATCAAAAACACAGTGGAGGAAAGACAGGCTGACCCTTGTCTCATTGTGCAGGGCAGAGGAGGAGGGAGAGGGGCTTTCCATGGCACTGTGGCCCGAATACAATACCATCTTTGACTGAAAGACAGATTGCTGCTGGTGGAAGATAGAACAGCGTCGCATTCTACCTCTGTGGCTGCTTTGTGGGCTCACTGAATAACAAATGTTGGGTAATTTACCTGCCCCGGTTGAGCTGCGGTAAGCCCATAATGCCCTTTTTCTTCGCCATATCCTTAAGTATGCCAATACTCCCAGGCATCATCCGCTATACTACAAATTGTTTATTTTCATATCAGCCCCTGGTGATTTGAGAGCTTAGGGTATGAAGGCTGGCTGGAGTTAAAAGGGGACGGTAAGTGCTGCCTGAAATGAATACGTAAAGCAGCTGGGTTTATCTTCACTCTGTGACATGTGCTGCTAAGAGAAAACAGGTGACCAAGGAATGTGTGCTGAAACCCAAACGTAATACTGGTGCTCAAATGATTTGTCACCACTTAGACAAATTCACATTTTCAAAGATATATTATTATGTACTTACCTGTTTTCTATATGTAGCTCTTTCTTGTGTTGCTTGTCCCCCTTTTTATATTTATTTTATTTTTTATATTTTAAATTATACTCTGCATAAGAATGACATTTAATGCTTAACTTGTAGATGTTAAAGAAAGACAGACACAAAGACACCACACAGTGAAGCTTATTTTAATGCTGCCTTAGATAAGAATATCAGATAAACACCCCAAATGTAAATGTAACAGGAACAGTGAGTCACTCACGCGCACACAATGGATGAGAAAGTAATAGAGTTAGGTGTAGATTTACAGTGTAAGTACATGATCTTCATGCCTGAGTTCTTCAGACACACCAGTTGGATATATTTAGAGTCCCTAGCTGGTGTATCCATGCTACAAGGCAGACCACAATTATTCACAACACTAGAAGGGCCAGCGCTGGTCTGGGATCAGTCAAGAGGGGAGTGCGTGTGTGTCAGCTGGTACAAGATAGGATCGACACCACAAGAGTCAGAGGTCAGTCCATTCATAGTAAGAGTATAGGCCATAAACTCTAAATTTTGATACAACCCCATATGGTTTTGAATACAAGATACTTATGAGGTCTCGCAGAGGTTAAAAGAGTCAGTGCTTAAAACTGAGGCAACCTTCAGTGATTACTAACTGTCAGCTAATCAGAGACAGGTCTTCTCTTTCCCCCGCTACTGAAGAAATGTAACAAACTAATATTACAACAAGCAATAAGACAGACATTTGCTCAATAATTACTTGTGGTATTGTTTTATTATGTTTCTCAGACACCTGATAGTTGAGCAACTATCTTAAATCCCATGAAACAGAAATAATTCCTATGAGACAAACATACAGAAGTGGAAAAGGACAGGAGTTTGTTGTACCTTCTCACTTGAGTAAATGCAATGGCATATTTTTTTCAAATGTAAGCTTATTTATTAGCTCACATATTACCCTAAACTGATAATAGTTTAATATATAACTTCTGGTCAGGTTAGTGAAAGACTTTAGGAGGTGACATGATTATTTTTGCAATAGAGAATAACTATGATTGTATATTAGAGTGCTACAGGTTGACTTACCCCAGTGTGGCAAAGCAAAGCAGCACCATCTAGTGGCAAATGTCGGAAATGTCATCCATATATTGAATGAACCATTGCCCTGCTCATGCATATGGTTGTATCTTGCACGTGCACAGATTCTATAGGTCTCCCTAGTTGTTTCTTTAGTTAGAGGCCCAACGAATATTATGCGGCAACATATATTTAAATTGTTACATCAGACACTATGGAGGGTTTGTGATATAGTACCAGAGGGGATATTGGATTGTTTTCACCGGAAATTCCGCCTTATATCCAATAAAGCACTTAACTGCGCCCCCTGGCGGGCAGTGTGAAGTAATTGACCTCAGGAAGACTTTTGAACCCCACCTGACTTGAACCATAACGTCAGAACTGAGCAATAGCACCACATCTGTATATGGAATTTGGCTGCAAGATAAAATAAGGTGAATTTGTATTTAGTTACCAAGGATGTCAGACGAAAATTATTGATCTGACATGTTTGCACAGGGACAAAGAGGTGAGGCTGTGAAACACTACACTCTGACTGTACAGATGATTTGGCTAAAATACATTGAAGTGTATTATCTAAAAACATACATCACATATATCACAGCAAATGTCTCTTACTGTGAATCTTCAATTAAAAGCCTAGTCCTAGAGACAAGCCCAGTCCCTTTTACAGGTGTGGTGTAGCTACACATTTTGACAAATAAAGGCCTGTCTCAATACCTCAACACCTAGTCTGGTTGCCAAGCAGTTCATTTTTATAGAGGTTGTTCGGATGTATAAAAGTGGGTTGTTCGTTACCTCAAATTATGTGTCCCTTCCTCAATTGCCCTGTAAGTTATATATATTCCTTTAGTCCATATGTCATCAGATCAAAAGAATCAAAAGGGTTTTTCTTAAAGATGAATCCAAGTTGTGAGCATTGTTTCAACAGGATGGGGTTGTGTTGGTATGCCGGGTGACATAATCCTCAAGTGTCCTAACTCTCTTCTCTGATGCGCTGTCGGCGCTAGATCAAATGAATGATTCATAATTAATATATCATCTGAAGCCTCATTTTTATACAAGTAATATGCATACTGGTTTAGATAAACAATTTGATTATATTTCCTGATCTTTGCTGAGCAACAGTTTTGTGTGAACGGACTTAAAGGCCTGTCCCAAATATAGACCTGTTGATTTCAGTAATTCAAGAAAATAGTAGCCCAGGCTACTAATTGAAGTATTTAATCAACATCAGTATGGTCTTCATTAGGGCAGCATGGTGGTGTGGTGGTTAGCAAGTGGGTTCCCAGTTCAATCCCGGGTGTGGGAGCCCCTCTGTGTGGAGTTTGCATGTTATCCCTGTGTCAGCGTAGGTTTTCTCCAGCTTCCTCCCCCAGTCCAAAGACATGTAGATTAGGGATAGGTTAATTATTGATGCTAAATTGCCCATAGGTGTGAATGTGTTAGCCCGGTGATAGTCTGGCAACCTGTCCAGGGTGTACCTACCCCTCGCTTTATATCCTTCTCAATGTCAGCTGGGATAGGCTCCAGCACCCCAGCGACCCTCCAAAGGATACGCGGTTAGAAAATGGATGGATGGTCTTGATTATTTATGGTAAATTTTCAAAGAATATATAAACAAACATACATGTCTTAACTTGTGGAGTGAAGCCACAGCATAATCACAGTACCAGACTTCTAACAATATCCAACAACAATAATGTTTTTCTCAATCTCACATGTTTGATCAAAATGCACGATTGGTTAGATCACCAAAAAGGTAATACTGTCCGTGCAGTTAGGTGCCTTTGCACAGTACAGTATATCATGTATACAACCATCTCACATGTCCAAGCTAAACTAAAGTCTGAATCATTTTTCTGTTCTACAAAGTTGTACAAAAAGGTTTATTACTAAGTGCTACATCAATACAGGACATTTATACATAAAAAAATGTCTGCTGACAATATCAGGCAGCTCATTTAAATTATGGACTACTAGGGTGTCGTTTTCCATCATAACCCAGACTTCACAAAGCAACAGGTATCTCTTGTTGGGCCCATAGGGACTTGAGTAGGGAAGGTTCGTTGGTGCAAGTCCCTGTCCAGACTGAATATGAAGCATGGCTGGAGAGGTGCCAGTTTGTCTCCTGTGCACTGCAAAGGTGCCCTTGAGCAAGGCACCAAACCCCCAACTGCTTAGGGTGCCTGTCCATGGGTAGCCCCCGCACTCTGACATCCTTCCATTCAATGCATGTATAGGTACTGTTTGTGCATGTGTGTGTATTTCCGGCTTGTGTGTATATGATAATAGTATGAAATAAACTTGCCCTCGGGGATTAATGAAGTATATCTTCTTCCTCTTCTTCTTGTTTTTGTTCTGTCAAATTTAACAGCTTTACAGTCTGAGAAATACATTCATTTTTATCTTATTTTGTTACTTAAGCCTTTGTCATATAATCTATAAAGAAATTACAAATGTACTGTGAGTTGCTATGGCTTTAAATATTTCATCACCAAATATAGCCCATGTTTAGAGTGACGTTATTATATGCAGCAACACAGGACCAAGCAGATGGAAATGTGATCTAAAATGCAGTATCACACCATTTTATTTAAACATTTAATATTATGCAGTGGCTAAAATATAAATACAGATTTCAGTGGTGTGAATATGGACAGAAATTGTGAGCTTGTTCTTTCACTTTCTATGGGAGCTTTAATTTTTTGGTGTATTACTGCTGCCAACAGTGATGGGAGAAGTTGGTCTGCTGAGATCCTTTATTTAAGTGAAAGTACCAATACTGCAATGTAGAAATACTCCATTACAAGTGAAGTTCTGTATTTAACATCCTACTGAAGTGAAAGTACGTTAGAATTTTTAAAAATGCAATGAAAGGTCTAGTGTGTAGGATAGGTAGCATCTAACCGTGAGGTTGCAGAACTGAAACTTCTATATGTAGATATAAATGGCTCACTCTTACTGAATACACAACGGTTCTTAGTTTCAGGTGATTATACACTCATGAAAATATAGATATGACTGTTGTATACCTTTTATACTAATAGATTGCCCTAAATCTTACACACCGGACCTTTAAAAATATAAAAAGGAAAAGTACTTGTTCTGCAGTCCACTGTGGTTGGCATCTTATTATGTTTTATATTGTTAATAATGATGCATTAAATGTGTACACAACATTTTACTGTTGCAGCAGCTTAAGGAGAAGCTATAACTAGGCTTTATTTACAGTTATGTAGTTTAGCCCAGTGCTTCCCAACCTAGGGGCTGAGTCCATCCAGAGGGTCATAAGATAAATCAGTGATTATTTGGAGAGGAAAGGAAAAAAAACTGAACTCCAGTCAGACTCGAGTTACAAATTTAATGACTTTATATTTGACTTGACAAAATCAAAAAAGACTTGCAACTTGGATTTTAATACCAATGACTTGTGACTTCACTTGGACTTGAGCCTCTCGAGCTGGAAATACTTGATACCTTCCCCCCACCCCAAAGATCAAAAAGGGTGCTATTAATATGTGTGCCATGAATCAATTTCCTTCAATTTCCTGAATCAACACTATTGATTCGCAGCAAGTTGACACTTAATTCCCAAGATGATACATTTTGTTTGAGCCTATTCGATAGCCTCCAATCAAAGGGCAAGAGAGAACCATGAAGAACTACATTATGTTACTGAATGCCAGTGGGAAAATGTGATACCAAAGACAACTTTGTTTGCATGCAAAAACTGTGCAGTGGTCAACAAAAAACAAGTTGCATAAGTTAAGCATGCAGGTGAAAAATTATAAACAGAGACTCAACAACTTCCAGCATACTAGTTTTAACAAAAAGGGGGGGGGGGGTTCACATTTTAAAAAGCAATTATTTCGACTATACACAAGCAGCCTGGCATTGTGGCAGATAGATGGATAAGATTGTAAACAGTTGTGTCTATTCATCTGCTACCTAAACCATCCAGTTAAATGTTTATAATCATTACCATTTTTATGACCTGACGCCCCATATTGGTGAACACTACCTAAGCCAGTTTAAGATGTCATGAAATTACCGCAACACTTCAATTAAAAGCCCGAGCTATTAGGCTATTTGCTTGAATCACTTAAATCAACAGGCCTATATTTGAGACAGGCCTTTCGTTCCTTTCACACGCATTACATGCATTTGATCTAGCTCCAAAAGCCAGTACATCCAAAAGAGAGTGAGTTATGGCACTCAGGGATCACAGCACCCGACATACCGGCACGACACCACTTTATCCTGTTGAAACATTACTCACACTACTTATGAAAAACCCTTTGATTCTTTTGATCTGAGGATCCTTACAGACTAAAGGAATACAAATGACTTACAGGGTTATCGAGGAATGGACACATAATTTGAGGTAGCCAACAACACAGTTTTATACATCCGAAAAACTTCTATTAAAAAAAAGAACTGCTTGGCAACCAGACCAGGCGTCTGATTGATACAGACATTTGTTTGTCAAAATGTGTAGCTACACCAGGCTAGTAAAAGGGACAAGGCTTTTAATTTTAGTTTTTACGGTACTCTGTTCTTTAAAGGGCATTACATTTGGTGACAAGTGCATTACAACTTGAAACTCAAAGTTTAGAACTTAGGACTTGACTAAGGATTTGCCTGTCTTGACTTGGGACTTGATCGCAAAGACTTGAGACTGGCCTACGTGACCTGCAAAACTATGACTTGGTCTGACCTTTGCAGAGTTCAAATACATAAACCTGTATTCATTTTCTGGATTTTCTTCGTAATGTTTGATTTTTCTAGTTAAGTATTGCATAATTTTACTCTTTGGGCCTCAAACAGTTATTTTAATGAAAAAAAATTGACATGTTTGAGGAAGTGTCTGTGGCTGAACAGCTAATAACTCATCAGAAATATGATAAAGTGCCCCAACTACACACGGCTTTTTTTGTTTGTTTAAATAACAGATCACAAATAAAGTAAAATATTTAGATCCAGTGTGTTTTATTTCACAAGTTTATCATATGTTTTAAATGTGAAATATTAATTTCCAAGGTAATTTATCAAATAGCCTAAATGTAGTGTAGTATAAGTATAAAGTAACATAAAATGAAAAAACTCAAGTGAAGTAGAAGTGCCTCAAAATTGCACTTAAGTACAGTACTTGAGTCCATGTACTTATTTACTTTCCAGATAAATTAATCTATAAATCTGTAAAATGAAAAATTACCCATATTAGCTTCATAGCTTTAGCATTAGCAGTGCAACAAAAACAATGAATGTATGCCCCTTTCTGCGGGGCGGGCAACAGCTCTTGCTCCAATCAGGCGCCTCGGCGATGTCACGTGGTCACGTGTGTCCAATAGCGAGCCGCAGATTACCCAGTTTGCCGCACCCAGTGGTGTCTGGGCGGAACGACGCAGGGACGACGAGCGCAGAGAGATAAACCCACTCTGAGAGCTCCAGGGTAGGGATAAAGATAGTGAAACCCACCGTCCCGCTTTCACCGAGTTCATATATTTCATCATTTCATCAAAGAGAGGGTAAGCTCGAGATTAACCGTGTACATGTCAGCAGTGTGTCCGTTACAACATAGCCCGTGTGTGTGTGTTTTAATGTTTGTCCCACAGTGTCGTTGTGTTTCAGTGTCGCGAGCTCTCAGTGTTTTGCTAATGTGTTGCTCGGTGCAGTCTGCAGAGAGGCGACTGCTGGGCACGTTTTCACGCTGTAAAAAGACTGTTCCTGCGTTTTTACTCTGGTTAAAAGCACACTCCTGTGTTCAGACGGCTTCCTGTGCTGAAAAACAACAGCCCAGGGCTACACACTTTGTGCCCGGTGTGTGTGTGTGTCGTTAGCCCGCTGCCCGAGCAGGCCTGTGGTTGCATTATTTTGCATTTCACACGCTCAGTTACTGTAGCTATGTAAGATGGGCTGCTTACTGTACGTCGATATGTGTCTTCATGCAGTGTGTTTCCATCCTGGGTGTGTGTGTTGAAGCAGGAGGATGTGGGATTTATTCAGTGGTGGAGTGATGGAGCAGTTTCCTGTCGTACGGATGCCACGATGTCCTGCATAATAATACAGTACATCATGTTTTAAATTGAAAGCACAGCACTTCTCATCCTGTCTTTTTACAGTATTAGAGGAAACACCGTGCCACACTGCATCAGATAAAATACTTTATTAATTCCAATGGGAAATTGTGTTGTAGTAGCCAAATCACAAGTGAAATTAATTCTAGAAACATTATAGGAACCAAACATTATAAGTATAGGCAGAGATAAAACATGCACCATACTGCTAACTCCAAATATACAGTGTACTCTGACAGTGCATGGACACACTGTACATCAGTAGTGCAGTAAAGCTATATCATGTTAGCATATACCAGAAGTGGATTGTCACAAAATGTATCATCAGAAACAAAAATGTCAAATTATTTGCAGCTTCAAGCTCTGCAGATGTGATAATTTGTTGCTTTTTAATATTTTATACAATAGTAGTGGATTTTCTGCAAGTTGTGGGCTGGTAGTCAGTCAAATCAATGTCACCTTGGACTCTGGGATTCTGTGATGACTGTTTTTCATTATTTTCTTGCATTTTATAAGGATGCATGACATGCAAACAAAAAAAAAATACAATAATCATTTTGATGGATATTGCAATTTTGATACAAGTTGCGATTTTAGTGGGTATGATGATCATTTGTACATTTAATTTCTTACGGAAAAATATGAAATTCATCTATCTGAAATATGATTTGCACCACAATGCTTCGGTTATAAAGGTATGTTGTGACACATTTTACCTTTATTGAAAAATTGCAGCTCCTGCAATGTGGATATTGCACTTTGGATAGTATTTCGATTAATTGTGCAGCCAGAATTCTCTAGACTTTAAGATGAATAGAGTAATTAAACAATAAACTGATGGGATTAATAAATAATGCAAATGGCTGTTTGTTGCAGCCCTAATTGTTCAGCTCTAGTAAGAGTGTCAGTTGGAGGATTGAGAGGTGCAAATAACCTGCGAGTGTTAGAGGGTTTAATGTGCCTCGCTGTCTGACACTTAGCTATTTGTTTTTAGCCCCATACTGGAGAACGTAACTGCTAAGATGTTGCAATGTCTGGCTTTTTTCTAAAGTCCACTGTCAAGTCCCTTCCCCCTCATACTGTATGAGGATTAGCAAAGTCAAACCTTCAAGATAAATTGTCTGTGAGTGTTTGTGTGTGTGTGTGTGTGTGTGTGTGTGTGTGTGTTAAGAGATGGTAACTCCCTGGATTCGGTAATTCTGTTAGAATGAGGGAAACTCCCAATGGACGGAGCTTAGCTCTGTCAGTCTGGCTCCATGTTGCCACCCTCCACACACACACACACACACACACACACACACTATACTACTACACACATGCATGCACACTCACTCTAGATACAGAGTGTTTGTTTTACTCCCACTCCCCACGCCCACACCCTTGACTGCAGTGCAGCTGAAAATGTGTTCCTCATTTCAAGTCCGTTCTCTCTATTTCACTCTTTCCTTCCTTCCTCCCATATGCGATCGCTTAGCAGGAGACTTTTTTTTTTAAAGCTAGTGATGCAAAACAGCCACTCTTGAACTTTCACTCACACTGCAGAGGTCACTAAAGATCGTGTCAGTATATGTATCTAGGTTTCGGTCACATATTTAGCTGGTACAGTGCTCCACAGATGCTCACATGATGGTACAGGCCAGAGTGTGAGACCAGGGGAAACTGCACAGGGAGGGGGATGTTGTTTTGAGAGAGCAATATTCCACTGCTCTGTCCCATATGACATGCGACAGCCAGATAAACCCTGAGCCGCTGTACTCACACTCTAACATAACATGGTGTCTGGCTTGGCCTTGGTAGTCTGCGGCAGATAATACCTTCCCATGTCGGCAGTCTCAATGATGATGACGCTTTACAGATTATTTTTTTTCTCAGGAGGGATTTCCGTGTCTCTCAAATGAAGCTTGAAGGTATCTTGGCTTTAATTGATCTGATGATCATTCCATTTTAGGGTGTAAAGGGTTTGGGCAGCTTGGAAAAGGTGTCATCATTTACCAAAGCAGAGGAAAATGTCTGGCTCTTCAGCTGCTAAATGCTCCACTGTGTTAGCCAGCTAGTTGCTAAGTGTGTCTGTCTGCTGATTAGAACTGAGCAGATAGAGTTCAGTGGGTTTTTAGAGCTTCACTCCTGAGAACAGCTGCAATAATTCTATGAGAGCTGAGAGAGTGAATCTGAACAGTAAAATAGTGGTCAAACAACATAAAGCTGAAACTCTCTGTGAAGCTGAGGGGAGCTGCAGATTCTGATGATAATTCTTTGTAGGCTCATCAAGTCACCCCATTCACATTGTCAGGTTGTTATTTGATGAATACTGGAATTGTGAGCTGGTGCGATTACCAATATTAGGGAGTAAAAATTCCCAATATTGATATATTGGCCAATATTCTATCCATCTATATCTATTAAAGGTGGGAATCACCAGAGGCTCCACGATAAGATATTATCTCAATACTTAAGCCGCTATTGTTGCGATTTTAAATGTGTTGCAGTATGCTGAGTATTGCAAAAACACATGTTGCGATTTATTACCTTTTTCAGCTGCTGATTATGTCTTCAAAGGAAAACTTTGTCCACATCTGTTTTATCTAATAAGATAAAATTTTCCACTCTGCTAATCTCACTTCAGTGTCAATCTAGTGGACTGAAAAAGCAATTGATTTTATTATTCTAGTCGGATACTTAAAGTTTGATTTGTATTTGTAAAACTAATAATTTGAAGTAAAAAAAATCAATACTTGGCGTTCGTGTAACAAGACAATATTGCCAAGCAAACTATTGCAATACTATGTATGCTGTATCGATTACCCCCCTCAACCCCATTATCTCTGTTTATTTATATCTGTATAGCTATTTCTGTATGTATTTATCTAGCTACACAGTTATTCCTCAGATGGTTATCCAACACTTGAGACAAATAATTGTAATGGATAATTTACATTAACATCTTACAGTATTTTACAGTTTACAATGTATTTATCGTCAAAAATGACATCAGTGCACTTGAAAATATTGCTCTTGATTGAGAATTTAATTATGATGAATTACTCCAGGCATCTTTTTCTGGATTATGTCCTATGAATAAAAACAACCTTTCAATATCTGTGCATAATGTTGGACAACATATACACTGGTACCGATACATCTGTGACAGGGCAATATTGGCTAATCAAATCGTTTGACATAGAATGTAGAATAGAATATTTCTGTTGTCATTGTACATGTACAAGAAATTGAATGCAACTGACTGATACATTGGTCAGGCTGTAATAAAAAATATAAATTATATCCACTAACTTTTCAGCCTAGTTACTCTTTTGCTGTGTGCCCCTAACTCAGATTTTTTCAGAGGGTTAGCATCATTTGGCCAAGCAAAAATACCTGGAAACTGTACTGTGTGATGTAATTACATAGCGAAAATAGATAAAGACATAAAGTAATATAGTGAGTGAGTGGATGACAATGAACTGTATCCTCTATAGCAGTCCATCTGACTTCAAAGAGGAAACAAACCTCGGCACAGTGATTTTTAAAATGTCTCCAAAAGCATGATTATGTGGTGAAACAATGAGGTTTGGTTGAATTCAGCTGTGCACAGCTCTACTATAAATAACCAGATCCAATATAAATAACTTGCTTATTCAACATGGCTCCTTCGTCCCAGATGGGAACGGATAAACTTTACCAACATTTCTCATGAAATAACCACACGAGCTCTGATTACAGCTCTACTTTCTTCCTTTGTTGCCATCTTGGTATTTCTTCATCTAATTCTCTTACCTTGGCAGGATCACACAGATAGACAGCACGCTTTAGAGCTGAAACACATACACAATAAATTAGAATAACATTTTTTTTGCATGCAGTGTGGTATGATATACATACATACTGAGAAAAATAATTGAACACGTTGAACAAGATCTTATTTTGTTGCCTTCTTTTCTTACATGATGTGGTTTAAGCAGTGATGTCAGTAATACGCAGGTGTATTGTTGTCTCCTTACGTTGTTAAACACTGTTATTTTGGTTTGTGGGATGTTAGCTCATGTTCTCAGCAAGGCTGTGACTTACTGTGTACGTCACTTACTGTCAGGTGCACAGGACCATACATAAGGCAGTGCTAAATGACACCTAACACATTCCTATCAGTCACAGTAGTTAGGGTCTGTAACACACACACACACACACACACACACACACACACACACTGACGAGCAGTTGCAAGTGGATTCTTCGTGCTCAGTAATGACAGGCATCCAGCTCAGATATATAAAGAGCCTTGTCCGAGTGCTTCTCTCAAATGTCTGAAAACTGCTTGATACAGCAACTGTACACACACACTCTCACACTGAAACTGTTACAGGCCATCTTTTTTTTCCCACACCATAATGATCTTTTCACAGCCGATAGCTTGATTGGCATATTTTTGGAACAAACTAAATAGATCTCTTTTTTCCAGAGAGCTTAGTCATGCTGAAAAGTTGTCTTTATTGCAAGCTTCCGTCTCTCAAAAGAGAATTATGATAAAGTTTTGAAATATGCACAATGTACACCCAGAGCTTTAGAGTTGACAAAAAGCCTGCCACCATGGGAGCGCAGAGAGTCTGGTGCTATTCTACATTTCTCTTTCCATTATTGGCCCACTGCTGTCTCTGTGGAGAATGGAAATATCTGTATTTAGTGGTGTCATTGCAGGTTCAAAACATCGGTTTAGTCAATCATCTAGAGGAAATTCAATCGCTTGTTTAACGCAACAGCTTCCTGTTCATTTTCCTTTTCAAGTGTACAGATGTACATTGTCCTGATAGGCTCATAAACTGTGGGTTAAAGCTTTTTGCCTGAGAAAATAGGTCTTTCTTCCATGTATGAACAGTCTGACAGTACACACCATAGAAAAACGTGTCAACCTGGACTTTTTTATGGTGATAATGGATTTTTAATTTTTTTGCTGATGATTTTTTTCCCAGTGTGGTGAAATACCTTGATTTATTAGGTATTTGATTTTCTACATTAATTTAAACAGACATTTCAGTGTGGTTGTTAGCGAGGCTAGCAGCATGGAGGCAATGTCAGTCGGCTGCCACTTTGGTCCAGACTGTAATATCTTAACAACTTTTGGCTGGATTAAGATGATATTTTGTACCATGTTTGACATGAGGCACTGGCAATATTTTTTTAATTTACTGTTTACTTTTTTAAATTTAAAAGTATTGGACAAAATGAATAATTAAGTGCAATACTTTGGTTTATGACCACATATCTGCAAAAGTAATGAGATTCCCATCAGCCTCAGCTACATTATGTATTAAGTGCTAATTAACAAAATGGGAACACGTTAAACAGCATATAGCTAAATTTGAGCATGTTAGCATTGTCAGTTTGTGCATGCTGTGTCTAAATACAGCCTCACAGAGCCGCTAGCATGGCTGTAGCTAGACCTTTAGAGTTATGCAGTGTCATTAAATTATGGGGATAACAGCGCACATTTTTAGACAGTCTCTCCTGGAAGGCATTTATAGTGTTAGTGTACATGAAAAATGTCTTTCTCATGATCAGGGACTGCTTGATTATGATGTTGGTGAAGAGCTAATAATGCAGATGAGCATGGTGGGGACTAATACAAGTGTGCTCAAAAGGAAATGCGCACACTAAGCTCACTGAAAGTGACATAAAGATGATGTTAGTTGAATCATCCTCACAAGGCTGCTTCTGGCGTTTCTAGTTAAGCCAGTAGTTTTTCATGACTGCAAACTTTGGTCAAAGTAAAGACATTGAACCAGCTGTCTGTGGCCATCAAGCAAGCATTAGGGTTGCAACAATATATCGGTTTCAAGGTGTGCCGTGTACATTTGCTTATCTACGATATTGGGGGAAAAAATGCAACTGGACAGAAAATTTCTACATCATTTTAGTTGTTTTCAAAAGGTAGACTTTTTACACATACTTAAATTAAAAATGTTTCAAATATAGTAATAAAACCTTTGTTTAACCAAAAATAACCCATCTAATACTAGTAATAACAACAATTCTGTAATACCGTGAAACCACAGTATTTTCTGAGATGGTTATCGTACCATGAAAATCTCATATCGTTGCAACCCTAGAGCACATACTGTATAGCCAAGCTTTGTAGTATTCTCTGGAAAGAATTATAACAAGTCCAGTATTCCCACCCTTAGGCTGCTGTTTCCTTTGCCTCCATTTGTAGCATTAGCAAGTCTAAAACGCTCGATTGTTACATGACAAATCAAAATGTCTCCACAGATTCCTCTCACACAAAAGCAGATGGCATATACTGTACTGTATGAATGCAATGCTTGATTCATCGTCACAGCATTTTCCTGTTGCTTGGAAACGACTAAACCCTTGGATGCATCCAGTCCAAGGGTTTTCCACATCCACAGTGAACATGGAGGCAGAAATAGCAGCTTTTGATGTGCATAAGCCGTTATATGCTGTGTGTCAGTGGCCCCTGGTACACAGGCAGCTGTCAGTGTCTTAAAGTCTTCCTAGCAGGCACTCTGATGCAGCATCCAGGAGGCAGGAGCTCAAACACGTTAATTTTGATCTTGCCCTAGTCAAATATAAGAGAGAGTTGGGCACTTGCCTTCAGCTGGAGCTGACACATGGCAGGTTTATCTGACTACAGCCTCAAAATAAAAATCTTTCTGTTTTCTCTGCAGGCTGGGGTTAACTTAGTCATGGTGTCTGCTGTATGCAATGGACAAATATGATTATTCAGTATTTAGGAAAATGGGTTTCTGCCCTAATTTGTAATTGCAATATGCACCTCTGTCTTGGTCACCAAACCCAAACCTGCAGGGCACAGACTGCTGGTCAGGCCACACGATGCAGTGCCAGGACCAGATACTTGCAGTCAGAGCTGCCATGAATTCCCCAACATTTGCAGGGTGGTGAATGAGTTGCAGCTTCAGGCACACCCATGGTTCCAGTCAAGGAGGACAGGGTACTTTCCAATACAGATTATTTAATGGGTGCGGTTACGGAACCACGGGTGAATCTGCCTTTAGGGAGATGGGCCATCACAAGACGCTCCATTTGGACCATTACTGAATTTATTCATGTCCTTTTTCTTCTGTCTCCTCTAAAGAATGTTCGGGTTAAAGAGATGA
The DNA here is from genome assembly GCF_011397635.1 of Epinephelus fuscoguttatus. Lineage (NCBI taxonomy): Eukaryota > Metazoa > Chordata > Actinopteri > Perciformes > Serranidae > Epinephelus > Epinephelus fuscoguttatus. Next base: position 15,139,408 of record NC_064769.1, read on the forward strand.
GCACTTTCTGGCTGTCAGGACTGTCATACTGATGTCCCAGTGTAGTAGTGTAGTGTATGGCAGTGACTCCACCCTTCACTGATGCAAAATGACAGGTGCTTCTGATACACAGTGACATTTCCAAAGTTTCGGTTAACAGTTATGAAACGGTAAAACATCTTAGCTTCCCTGTACATCAGTCTCATTCCATGTTGTATGAGTGTAACCAGGCCGCTGTCATTATTTCAATTCAACAATTAGTTTAATGCATAAAAATAAAGAATTTGATTCCCAACTTGACTTCATCTTGATCTTAAACAAACACTGCTATTAATTCAATGTATGTTGCATTATAGAAACCCCTGATTAAGACACAGAGCCTCTGACATGTTTTGAATCTAATGTGAAATGAGTAACACATTAGTTTGAAGGTGTGCGCCTTGTGACACCGACGGGCTTGCAGCGCGATGTTGGCCTACAGCTGTTCTTACATAACTGCAGTCTTTAAAGGCTGTCCCTTGTTTCCATGGTAATGTGTTTGGTTTCCATAGCGATTGCACTCTTAACAGGAGCGGAGGCTAGCCGAGCCCCTGCACCTACATATCTGAGCAGAGATGAGCAGTAAGGAGGGTCTGGCGAGGCGGGGGTGCCTTTGGTAGCGACAGCATCATGCATGAATAGAGAAAGCTTCCTGCATCTATTGCTGATGTTATTGCTTCATTGTCCATGAGAAATAAAGTTAAGGATCTGGGCGTTTGTTTTAGCAAAGTTTACACCACGGAGAAAGATTATCTAGAGATGTTCAAGCTGGAATTGTGTGCGGTGTTACACAGCTGGAGTGATTCGGTTAATGTTTGTAGGAAGGCAGAGTGCAGCATGGAATGACTCAAACAAATGCTCCGTGAGATGGCAGCGGAAGTGACCTGGTTGAACTCCAATATTAATATTTGTTAATGCACAATACAGCCTGTAATCCCCCCTAACCTCTCCTTGATTGTGATTGTACTGATAGAGGAAAAAAGCAGAATATTTGAGAGCTACAAAGTTGCTCCTGCTGCTCTTCTATTTTTCTCCGTCATGTGGTTTTTAGTGATACTTCTGGTTCATTCATCCCGTATTTGCAGGTGTTTGCAGATTTTGTGGTCGTGTGCACTGCAGTGTTGGACCGGTGGATCATGTTACACAGCTCCTGCAGTGCTTCAGTGCATAGAGATGTGTCATTGTGAGCATGATTAGCATTGATACACAGCGTTTATTCTGGTTTTAGTGCTAATAAATGTATTTCCGAGCAAGAATATTCTTCTCTCTAAGCAAAAAATACAGCAGCATGAATGTCTAGTCATTTCAGAGTTTTGTTTCTTATTTTAGTTGTCCTGTTGTCAGCAGACATGTTTGATTCCCATCGCTGCCTCTACCAATGAACACCAAGATGAACAGTGAATGCAAGCATAAACAAGTCGGAGCAAAGTGAATGAGATCAGACTAGCGGTCTGGAAGCATTAAGAATATCTTCCTGTTAACCAGGCTGACACGGGCCAGGCTTGGAAGGGCTGCAGAGACTGCAGTGTTGTCTTGTACCTTTCTTTGTTGTGTCAGACAGACCAACTTCACCTGTATCTGTCAGTGTAAACACATCTATTTGTTCAGTGTGACTTTTAAGTATATTTTCAAGTGATTATGTGGCAGGTTTTTCACCAGTGTTTTTGTTTATTTTCCAGCATCAAACCAATCTGCCCTGAGTTTTGCAGTGCATGGTGATACATTTTGTTTATAACAGGCCAGGGGCTGTCTCTTCCTCCCTAATGAGAGTATTTGGCACCAGAGCTAATTGCTGATGTCCTTATTTTTTCTGTCAATAACTGATGTCCTAGTCACACGAGTGAGACAGAGCAACAGAGTTTTCCCTCCTGAATTTTTGCAGAGAGAGTATGAAGCTCGCGATTCTCGACGTCTTTCTTTTGTAACTGCAGTTTAAGACAGTAGTAATGACTAAAGGAAAACAGTCGAGAGGAGACACCAAAGGGAAGAATGTGAGAGGATTCGGTTTTATGAAATCTGGGGCAACTATTGTTACAAAGGCAGGGGTCCCACCTACCTCCTCTTTGGACACAGTTTGGAGTTTCTTCACCCTTGGATGGCGTAAGGATTTGTATTTAATTTTAACATTTGTATAAATACTCAATAAATATATTTGAGTAAAGATGTTGAGAATTACATCCAGAATGGCCCTTTGATATGAGACACAAAAAATAGTATCTACATTTTAAAGACTAAAGACTAGACTTAGACTAAATTAGCTTAAAGAAAAAACCAAACTCTAATTTGTTGTTTTTATGCTATAGAATGGTATAGTTTAATGAAAACTGTAGGCGTGGGAATCACCAGAGGACCCCACGATATGACATCATCACAGTTCTTGCAATACTACACTGAATCGATTTTTTTTTTCCCCTCACCCCTGGAAAACAGTGTGATAATTTTGCAGTTACTAGTTACAAAAAACAGCTAATAACCAAACTGAAGAGCAGAGACTGCTGATTTCAGTTAAAGCTAACTAGCACAGGAGATAGCCACAGCTAGTCATGGTCACAGCTAAATTTACATACTTCTCCTCCCCTAGCTGTTTCCTGTTATAGAAATATATTTATGATGATGATGAATTGATATCCTGGTACTTTAGTTTGTATTAAACTGAGATGCTGCATTAATTGCTAAATCTGGTTTTGGTGAATAAAAGCAACTAAACTAGTCCAACCTAAAGGTAACTAGCCTAGCTTAGTGGAGAAGCAGTAACCATCCAGGGGTGCACCGTCTAGAGAGGTAAACCAGGCAAATGTGGGGCACCCTAACATTTTTTGGAAGAGGGGCCCCCAATAGCCACATGATAGCAAATTTTGGATACTTGCTGGATACTGTTTGAAGAACAATCCGCTACTTACCTTAATGGGTGTATACATCAGCACAGTGAATAGAAATTAATGAAAGAATAAACAAGAAAACGAGGTAAAACAACACTTATTTGCTGATTTGCCATGGGCCCCCTCCCCCGAGTTGGTGTGGACTTTATTTCTTCTTTTAGATTATGAATTAATTTTTATATTTATTTGAAGGTGATTATTAACAAATGGTAGGTGAAAAGCAGAGACATTTCTTAATACCGTGTTTTCACTTAATATTTCCATTTTTACCAAAGACAAGAGTACAGTTTTTATGTTATCTGTGATCATTGTCAATTATTTTTTGTTATAAAATAATTGTTCTAACACAAAAAAGACATAAAATGAAGGTATATCATCCTGTCCATCCGCTACACAGTTCACCCAATCAGCTTTAATCCTGTATTCTCCTCAACTTCAGCTTTCTCTCTATGATGTTGTTACATTGGATTATTTAATTTCCCTTCATTTAATGTGTATATGAGGTGAAAACAGACAAAACATAGTTGCCCTAGAATTAGCCAAACAGCTTGAAAACACAAAAACCTTGATTGGAGCAGGTGACCTGAGATTTATGGAAAAATGTTGAGTTTGATGTCGTGGAAAACCTCAGAACACCAATAAAGCCAGTCAGAAACAGAGAGAGGGTCTCTGCCAACTCTCAGTGTGATGCTGGATGCTTTGGGTTTGGTCTGCAGTTGTCATGGTAGTTTTGGCTGAACACTCGTATTGATGCCGACTAATGGGCTGCATCATCCTCTCCCCTCCCCCCCCTTTACCCATGCATGCTTGCACACACACATTTCCCTGTGCTCACAAGTTTGTCTGTGCCCTTCAGAGTCAGGGCCTGAGTAGTCTGTGCGGTGATCGACAGGCAGACGTTTTATCCTCACATACACCCAGGCAGCTGGACGGACATGGATCTATAGGAGATCTGTCTCTCTGTCCTCTTCATGTCATTAAACCCCTGATGTTTTCCAGGCTGAATGCTGAGATACCTCTGGCTGTATTTCCAGTTTCTGTTTTACTTTCCTTTGCCCAGCCTTGACAGCTGAGTGGTGTTGTGATTCCAGGAAACACATTGTGAAAATCAATGAAAACACATCTCAGCTGGGAAGAGTGGTCACGTGATCGTGACAGGAAGTAGCGGCAAGTGTTGTCGGTGTGATTGGCTTTATGGTCTGATGACTGATGATACTCATTTCCTCTTTTCTCTGTCAGCATCTTATTGATATATGTTTTTTATTATTCATGAAATGTGTGGCCTTCATCTACACATTTAATAAAAAAGCCTGTCATGATTTTATACAAAAAGTTTAAAGCAGACAGTGAGTGTTTTTATAACAGGTATTATTTATCTGTGACAAGTTTTTAATCCTAATAAGGGAGTTATCTAGAAACAGATATATGGGGACATGATGTGTGTTATCTATAAGTTTTCAACTGACAGAAAAAGCTTCATTGTAATCGCTTATCATTCCCTGTACAGGAGGCCAGCCAAGGATGAACGGCGACTCAGGTGCCGGCGTGGTGACGGCGCCCCCTCCCACCACAGCCCCCCACAAGGAGCGGTACTTCGACCGGGTGGATGAGAGCAGCCCGGAGTACCAGAGGGAGAGAAACATGGCACCCGACCTGCGGCAGGATTTCAACATGATGGAGCAGAGGAAGAGGGTGTCCATGATACTACAGAGCCCGGTTAGTGAAACAAACACATTAAATATATTCAGAAACAGTAGCATCCATTACATCTGCTGTACATTCACTACAATAACTAACAAAATACTGCGGTCACACGCCGACATAACCAGCATGTTAGAATGTGAATGGGCTCTTTTTAGTGTAAAGGCAGCAGCCTTCTCAACATCACATGATGGATCCAGTTTATTCCCCGTCACAACAGTGTGTCTGTGAGCAGCTGAATACTCAGGACAGAGAGCAGCACTGTTTTAAAGGCCTATTGTATGTATGGAAAGCACTGATGTATTCCGGTGTTGACAAAAGGCCCAGAGTGGTGCTGATATGAGGTTTTTACTTTATTTTTTTGGGTCAGCGCTGAGAGAGTCATTAAGCTGTGACTTTTTTTTATGACCTTTGTCTGAATCTCACCTTTATGGACTGTTGAATTACACTCAGTTTATTATTTACACCCAGCC